>NW_011499878.1:1294603-1296195 GCF_000495115.2 Populus euphratica | reverse complement strand
TTGCCTTAAAACACTATTTTACAACAAATGGAATCAGTCGTTACACCACAGTTCCCCATACACCGCAACAAAACGGTGTTTCTGAGCGACGTCATCGTCACTTAGTTGAAACCGGTCTCACATTACTACATGATACGTCCCTTTCACTACAGTATTGGACCTATACTTTTTCCACCGCTGCATACCTTATTAACCGTCATCCCACACCTCTCCTCCAACATAAATCACCGTTTGAAATTTTATTTACACAATCTCCAAATTATAAAAAGCTAAAAAAATTTGGGTGTCTTTGTTTTCCTCTTATCCGACCATACAACACAAACAAGTTACAACCAAAATCCATTCCTTGTATTTTTGTAGGCTATTCCTTAACACAAAATGCATACAGCTTCTTGATCCCCTAACAAATCGCCTATACCAATCACGCCATGTTATCTTTCATGAAAATGAAAATGGTATCTCCTCTAGCCAATTTTCCACACCTCACCCGACAAGTGCCTCCCCTGTTCATGGAAATTCTTCATCCCCTCCTGCGCCTTCACCAGTGACTTCGGCAAGGATACCTGTTCTCACCGCTCACTCAGGTAATGAATCCCCCACTTTGTCTTTTACTTCACGTGAAATCACATCGTTATCTTCTCCTCCAGCATGTTCTGCTCCTCATACTTTTCAGCCTACCTCATCTCCACTGGAAGATCTCTGTAACCCACCCTCATTAGTTATTTGTACAACTTCCCCCACCTCACCTCCTCATCCCTCAAATCTTGCAACCAATCGAGCTCACTCAATGATCACCAATTCCATGAATAACATTTATAAACCTAAACAAGTAAACACCACTACAAAACACCCTCTCCCAAATACTGCAGAGCCAACTTGTGTGGGACAGGATCTTTGTGACCCACGCTGGAGATTAGCAATGTTTGAGGAACTCACAACTCTCATGAGGCATGGTACGTAAGAGCTGGTACCGCCTACTCCTAACTACAAACTAGTTGGATGCAAATGGGTCTTTTAGGTCAAATGACATCCTAATGGTTCCATAGCACGATTCAAAGCCCGGTTGGTTGCTAAAGGATATCATTAACGACCTGGACTAGACTATAGTGAAACATTCAGCCCTGTTGTGAAACCTGCCACCATCAGAACAGTTCTCACCATAGCTGTCATGCATGGCTGGTCATTGCGGCAACTAGATGTAAACAACGCTTTTTTGCATGGGAGCCTACATGAAACAGTTTATATGTCACAGCCACCAGGGTTCCAAGATACCACAACTCCACATCATGTCTACCGGTTAAACAAGGCAATTTATGGCCTTAAACAGGCCCCTCGTGCTTGGTATTCTGCTCTGCAACAAGCCATTCTAAAACTGGGATTTCACAACTCAAAAGCCGATCCTTCTCTATTCATCTATCACAGTGAAGCTGTTATGTGTTATCTGCTGGTCTACGTGGATGATCTAGTCATCACTAGTAACACTTCATCCTTTCTGACTCACGTGATTCATCAACTTGGCATCCAATTCTCATTAAAAGATATGGGCACACTTCATTATTTCTTGGGGCTGGATGTTATACCTACCAAAAACG
>NW_011499878.1:1255853-1294066 GCF_000495115.2 Populus euphratica | reverse complement strand
AGGATTATGCAACCATCATTCAAGCCTAATATCAAGCTTGTAACGACAAATAAATCTTCAATGTAAATGCAGTGTAAATGCTAGACGCAATCTTAGCTTTGTTTCTAAATTCAAGTTTGCAGTCCTATGTATATATATGTTAACAGTTGTATGATTCAAATTAACAAAAAGATTTATTATTTTGAAGTTTATCAATTAGCTCTATTTTCTAAAAACTTCATATCTTCATCATAGTGAACCAAAATAAAATATTGATGGCATCGAATTTCCAATCAAAAGTAAGAGCATCAGAATTCAGAATTGGTTAAAATTAATACTATAGTTGCATAATATCAGCTTGTACGCTTTATGCCATCCGGTTTTACCTCATTAGGCTGAATGAATTAGGGGTGACTGGCAGGGGCTTTCCGGGCTGTTAGAGTTACAGCTGAAGCTGTCAAACTTCATAATTCCTGACTATTTTCTTGGCCATTTACCAAGTTTTTTGTGTCGGTTTTATCTCGATGCAGGGCTTGTATAATTCAACAGCTTGTTTTCTGCTTTTGTAAATAGTATATAATAAAAAGTTACAACAGGGGCTTGGCCCCCTAAAAAAAAAACATTAACATTATGCCCTTCATGGAAAAATAATAAGTTTTAGGATAAACACTTGTAATTAAAATTAAAATTTTAGCTTTTTCAGAAAAAAAAAATTTCTAATCTTTAAACCCTCCTAGAGAATTGTCGTGCTGCGCCCTCGTCAGCTCAAAGTATATGGATTTGAATCACCAATCTAAGACCTATTTATGAAAAGAACTCATACATCAATTATTTTTTTCATATTTGATAAATGAAAGGTAACAATAACTCTTA
This sequence comes from Populus euphratica, assembly GCF_000495115.2. NCBI lineage: Eukaryota > Viridiplantae > Streptophyta > Magnoliopsida > Malpighiales > Salicaceae > Populus > Populus euphratica. The sequence goes on along the minus strand of NW_011499878.1, from coordinate 1,293,214 downwards.
TTTTTCCTTGCTCCATATTTGAACTATTTAGGGAGGGACACCTTTTGTTGTCCGTTGTCCTGCCTGTAAGTCAAAGTTTGCTCCTTAGTCTCGAATGATGTCAAAAAAAAATTATTTTATAGGCTTGGAGTTTATATAAATACACTTATTATTTTATATTTAATTTTTATTAAATAAATAGAAAAGATAAAATTAAAACTCATAATTATTTTGTTATTAAAATTTTAATATTATATTAAAAAAATAATTTAATTCAATTAAAAAATTTAAATTATTAAATTGGAGACTTCAAGGGTTCATCATTTTGGCTCATTTAGGGCATCTTCTGTGACTACGTATAAAACCATGAATTCCAGGTAAGGTTAACCATCAATTCAAGACAAGATTTACTTGGTTTTTGTTTTACGCTACTTTCCCTTTCAGGAACAAGAAAATCTTTTGTTTGAACTTCGCTAAGCTACCCGACAACGCGTGTTTACAGTAATGGGAAAAGAAAAAAAAAAGAGCTCCAGTGCAGCTTCTTTCTAAAACTATATCCATTGTCAAAATCTTCCTTCTACTACAACCCAACACCGGCGATCTGTGGAGGAAATGGCTCTGCGATGATCTGTTCAGCGCGACCCAGCATGTGCCTTTTGCAGAGAAAGCAGTGTTTGACAATGTAACTGAAAATTATTTTTTAAAAATTATTTTTTTATTTTTTGTTTTAAATTAAAATATTTTTTATATTTTTAAATCATTTTAATATATCAATACTAAAAATATTTTTTAAAAAATAAAAATATTGTATTAATATATATTAAAATAAAAATATTTTTAAAAATAATTATTATTATACTTCTAAACACCAAGCCAGCTATCAATTGACGCCGCGTAAGAAAATTCTTGATACCAAATGACTCCTTAGCACATTCAAAGCTCCGTGACACTTTCCACATGTTTCTGCGCGCGGGGCAGATGCCTGATAAGTTTGAATTTTTAATATATATACTTTTTAAATTACCTTGAAGCCCACCTCTCTACTCACCCTGTCTTAACAGGAAACCAGATAAAAAATATGAATATTCCCTCGCAACAAGCCTGAATTAATTTTAACATGGAGGGTAATTTAGTAAATTTATTATATAAAAAACATTGAAATGGATGATTTGACAAAGGACAAAATCATCTATTCATTGCCACAGTCCACACTAGACTCCCTCTAGTTCTACAGCAAATTTCTCATGCCCTGTATATTTTTTGTAAATATTATAGTCCCGTTAGATTACTAGTTGCGTATACATGCAAGATCCTTGGTCCCTATCCCCGCAATTTGCGAGCTGATGTTTTTAGATTGTAATGAAGGGCGTTTTCTAAAATATATTTTTATTTAAAAATATATTTAAATGAATTTTTATTTTAAAATTCAACACATCCATGCGAAAATTGTGTTGATAGCGGAGGACTGGTTGCAGCAAGCATTAATGGTTATCAGTAGTCTCGATGACTTCTCCCCTGAGCCACCGCGGCTAAGCAACGTCATTTGCACAACTTGTAACATGCCAGATTAATGCGATCATGTCACTACTCTGCAAGCAGAGGGGTAGACAGTACAGATAGAAGTGCACTCGCACGAACACTTGATTTTATTGTAGAACCAAGCTACCATACATCACAGAATTTCAATACAACAAACCTTCGTCTTACGTAAGAGAACTCAGCACTTACATGGGTTTAAATTAATGTTCCTCCCTTGGATTTTAGCCCTAATTAATATTATGTCCACTCACACGATAAAAGCAAAAGGTCTTTCTTTTCCAGCTCTTTCGTACCATAAATTGGACGGTGAATACAGAATCTTATAAACCTCAAAAACACCGCTCTTCATTGATACAAAAGCCTTCTGATTCCTGGGTGTACATAAGAGACAAGGACACCCAATGTCCTGGACCATAGCCTGCTGGGGGTTCACTTTTGAATATTTATAAAACCGGATCTGCACAGCGAGTCGACCTGGAGTGTAAACTGACCTGAAGAAATTAACCTGGTTTAACATAGTTATAAATTCAAGTTGATTTTTAATTTAATTAACCTGGTTAAAAACTTGTTAATTTTTTATTTTAAAAAATATTATTTTAAAAATTTTATTTTATACAAATTACTTCTTTTGGGTTAGCATTGCCAACAAGAGTGTGTTAAATGAAAAGCTAAATATTAAAAAATATTATTTTAGTTTTTTATGTTTATTTTACACATTAAAGTGGTAAATAGAATACTAAAATGTATTTTTTTTTATAAATACTATTCATATATATCTCTCAAAAGAATCAAAACCAATAAAGTGGAGTCATTAAAAAAATAAACTAATTAAATATAGCCAAATAAAAAAATAATATCAAACTTATTAAAAAATAATGAAATACTTGTTTCTCTAACTTCAATATAAATAACTGTTCAAATAGTTTTTTTCATTGGAATAAAGATAATAAAAAAATTATATTTATATTATTTAAAATACTGTTTTATCAATTTAATTTTTTTAAATCGCATTTTATATGGAAGATGCTCCTACACTGGTATACTTTCGAATCAGTTTTAATAACTATGGAGTACACGCAAAAGATACAGGCAGTGTGTCGTGGGCTATGGCTTATAGGGAATTCACTTTTCAATGTTTACAAGACCCTCACATTGGGAGTGTGAAATCTCGGCAAATAACGAGCTAGCTGCAACGTAACTTATGAATAAAGACTATTTTGTGTTCGAAAACACGATTAAAATTATATTTTTTAAAATTAAAAAATTTAAAATCATTTAAATATACTGATATTAAAAATATATTTTTAAATAAAAATCACTTTTAAAATCAATAACTATCATAATCACAAGCAACCTCTCAGTTTTGGCTAGGCCCCTTTTTTGATCGCTAATTCCCAAGAGACCCGTACAGATTCCGAGAGCCCAGAGCACCCGTGCCTTCAAGATTCCACAAACTGCCGTACCATTGCCTTCTCTCTCATGCTTGAAAAAAATATAGCAGTCATGAACAGAAATTCATAAAGTTTTAATTGAATTAAACCAAACTTTCTTGAACATGACATTGGCAAAAGTCTGAATTAAGGAAAAAAAAGAAGAAGAGATGACGAGGCTGCTACATTATTAAACCCACATACATGTATATATGCATAGCTGGCTGCTTTAGAACTTCTATCAACTGCCTCCCTAATTTAATTCAGTGGTGGATTTATTTATGAGTGTCTGTTTGTTGCATAAAAACCTATTTTTCCATAAAAGCTTTTTTTCAATTAATTTTTTATTTAAAAAATATCAAATTAATATTTTTTATGTATTTTTTTATAATTTTAATATATCAATATCAATAATAATAATAAATATTATTTTGATATATCTTCAATTAAAAAACATCATACTTTAAAATATAAGACACTCTTTATCTTTATCTTTAGGAGCTTTAATTTGGCACCAGAAGGGTTTTTTTTTAAAAATGAACTTTAAACCCTAGTTACACTTGATTTTCAATATACCCACCTAGAACTTTTTATTAAAAAAAATCCCACATTTATCCTCATTTTTTAAGTTAATTTTGAAAAAACTTTTTTATTTGAATTTCCATCCATATATTTCACATTATGCTAACTCACACTCCCTTAAACATAATTTTTACAGTGATGATGATTAGAGTGAATTTAAGACCCAACTACTCTTAATAACATATTCAGTCATCGATCTAAATATTTGACTTGATTAGGGAACACAATGATGAACGTGCGAGACCTCTTTTTCAATGGGCCATGGGTGGAGGGTGGAGGGTGGAGTGTATGGTGCAAGAGGCAAGCCTAGGTGGGTAGGAAGTTGAAGTCAAAGTGCTCTTAAGTGCCAATCATTCCTTTACCATTTTAATTTTTATTTATTTCAAATGATTGAAAATGATTGATATTCTTTCTTGATATTACGAAGAATTAAGGTCGCCATAAGACCTTGATAGTTATTGGCCTCTCCGGTATATTTTTTTATAGTTTAAAGAGTATTAATCAAATTGACCTGCAAGACTCCAGCATGCCTCATGTATATAAACAAAACTACGAACTTATATTTTAACAAGGACAACCATATAATATAAAGTCGAAACTTCTTTGTTGTTGAAGAATGTTTGATTATAATTATTAGGGATTCACATACAACCCTCGGTCCCAAAGCTTTATATACTTTCTAAGGTTTAGTTAATTTTCTGTTCTAAAATTCTTTACATATATAGGAGTAAGGCACTCGAAATAATTCATAGTTTTATAAACTACACCCTTATATTTTAATAAAAATAATTATCATCATAAATAATTTAGTGATAATAACTTCAAATTAAAAGATTTGTTTTTCATAAAATTACTAATATAATAATCTTTAAAAACTTATATGTTAATTTGAGAATATGTGTGATTAATTAAAATACATGCAAGTTAGTTTGGATATTTATATTAATAATAATATAAAAAAAAAATCATCACATACTGTGATATTTGATTGCTGTTTTGATAAAAAAAAAAAAAAATAGATACAAAAGCATGTTTAGTTGAAGAAGAAAGATAAAAACATAAAATAAATATATTTTTGAAATGAATTTATATATCTTTAAAATAAAAAATACATCAAAACATGCATTTTCTGTCCTGTTGTTTCCATATTTTTTCTGTATCGAAACAGTAACCAAAACTCTACATAACCCCTATTCTTGGTTTAAGAAGCTTCTTGTACCAAGCGAAATGCAGTTCACCTCAGCATGCATGAGAAGGGAGGAGGGTTATAAAATTATCTCGAAACCTGATTATTCCATTATAACGAAGGGGCAATATCATCTTCGTATCTATAAAAGATTTTCGAAAACCAAACCAATCACAAAGTTTCAAAGTGAGAAAATGCTTGTCAGAAGTGGGTGAAATAAGGTGATGTGAACCAAACAAAGATGCGATGTTAGCTGCTACGCCCTTCTCTCATACACATGCACCAGTCTGCTAAATGTCTCATAAGAAGAGAGGTTAAAATTCTCATCAAGAAGAAATTAAGATTTAGACTTCATGCTTTTGGTAAGCTAAGATAGCACGTTACAAGACCGGATTATGAGGGGAAAGTTTGTCATGATCTTCTCTGTATTCTTCTGATTTTAATAAGCAAGCTCTCACATGGGAGTTGGAAGGAAGCGAGAATCATTCACCAACCAGAAAAAACCAGACTTCTCTCACCCAGCTTTCTCACCTCATCCCCAATTTATATATCAATGCTCACATCTAATATATGATGAAATATTACATGGGCCCATGATCGAATATGGGGTGTTGAATGAAAGAAACCCCATGCCTCGTGATGATATGCTAAAATTGATCTTGCTTCCACCAATACCGATTTGTTTTTAATCTGTAGTGGTTTTAGGGGAGGCAAAATGGATATGCTGCTGCCATGCCAATCAGAAGTACATGGTGCCAATGGAATGTACTTTTGCACACCCAAATCCTCGCAAAAATGATTGACAAACCAACACTAGATGTCCTCCAACTTTTATGTGATTGATCAAGGAATTAGATTGACGAAATCTCCAGAGGCCTCCGTTTTTGACACCTGGCCATATAGCTGTAGTTTACAGAGCGTTGTTATCCAACATAATGGAGAATCACCAAAGGTTCAACCTCTGAGCATCGTCTAGATTGGTTGATGAAAGACCATCTAGCGACAAGTGGAGGTCGGCCACCGCAAACCAAACCTCCGCTAGTTCCTTTTTTTGGACCTTGCGTGATCACTCGACTCAATGAGCCTAGACAATATCTTTCACGCATGGCATATCCATCCCGCTCATTTGCCTACAGCATAATAATCTTAGCAAACAATGGAACATGATAGAAGTCTTGGTATCTAGAATTCCACTTCTACAACATATATACGCATGAATCTTGGACAGTTAATTTCCGTGCCACCTCTACAGAAATTCAAATTACTTGAAGCAAAATATTTGTATTTACAACAAATTGCATCCCGAGAGATGTACTTGGTGAGGGGTCAATGTTAATCAATGTTGGGGTTAAGAATAATCAGGTAGGCATAACAATTCAACCCCAAATACAAATGAAAAAAAGAGATTTTGTGAGGAATTAAAACTGTTTGACTGATCATACAACAGAGCGGGATCAAAAAGATAAAACGAGAATGGTAAACAACCAGGAAGCAACAACAGCCTTCATTGATCTTCTGCTCTTCTACGTTTCTTTGACCTCTTTACTTCGTGGTCATTAACCAAAGGTAATGTCTCTCCGCCTACAGTGACCTGCTCTTGCATTTCAACTTCTTCCTCGGTCTGTATCCTTGGCTTCTTGTTACTGATAGAAAGTCAACTTAAAGTTAAAATCCAAAAACTTGGAAACAAATTCATCCAAAGTTTGGAGCTGCGAGTTCGGTTGAAAACCTGTCAGTTCCAGCATCAGCATAATATTTGTCCAACCAATGAACACTTCCAGTATTGGCTGGAATAAAGGATCCTGAAATGTGTAGTATTTCCTCATCCAAGCTGCAAAAATCAACCAAATTCAAACATTTATAAATAGAAGTCAGCGAAATAAAATCTATTTTGTGTTGGATAGGTCTCAATAAAATTACCGAATCAACCCAATTTCGTAACAGGGGAACATGCAGCAGGGAGTTTATCATAGTTAATATGATGTGACTTGAGCGGCTTGTTTCAGTTTGATATGTTGAGACTTGAAATTTGGCACCCCAAACAGTTTATCACTGTTATTTGTATTATACAACCAGAGTCGGTAGATGCACGGAAAAGCAACACCACAATTTGCAGGAAAAAACAAAAAGCTTGACGGGATTTAAAATTTACAGCAACAGCAATGTGTCAGATGTTACAGTTACCTCCACAATTTTCAGTCTATCTAGTAGACCGAGGGCACAAGTAAACTAAGCTGTCTGTCAATTAGACTAAGGGCAATGAGTAAACTAAGCATGTCTTGTCGTGATCCTCTCAAAATTCTAACCAAAAAGAAAAGGCACACTGTAAGGCTGTTTCATCATCCACATTCTGATAATTAGGTAATGCAGTCGTTTGTGAACTTCTTGTAATCCTTGCAGAAAAAAAGAGAGGAGAAAGCAACTAGATATAGAGCATAAATCACATGTGTTATGTTAGTGCCTAAAACAGAAGTGTTTGATGGTTGATAAATAATGTTTGTACATTTTTCTTTCTGGGCTACCGTAAAACCAGGGCCTTGAAAGCAGCCAGTAGTCCTATCTGCCAACCTCTCTCCAAGCACAATCTTCCAGATAAATAAAATCTAAGAAATTGGATGTCAAACTCCCCACAATACACCTCCCTATGATTTGGGTGCACTCCACATGCCCATCAACAATTATGTTACTAAAAATTAACTGGCTGATCTTTTGTTCCATAAAGATATCTTTTTTTATGGTACTGATGCTGAAATGAACTGTAAGTGAATATTCTTGCATCTTTCAAGGAGCAAGGACATCCAAACTGTAAAAGCCAATTGCATCTTTCAAGGAGCAAGGACATCCAAATTCAGCTCAACACTGTAAAAGCCAACACAACTCCATCGAAAGCCTGAGAATATCTGCAAAACAAAACAAAAAAAACCCTTCAGAAAAAACACAAAAAATCTACAGTTCTATATAAAGTGAAAGGGTAAAGAAACAGACTTGAAGAGGAGAGAGCTGAGTTCATGGAGGATTGCTTTATCGACATCCTTACTCTGCGATGGATGCTCGTAAACTATCAAATCGGCTACCGATTTGCTCACTCCCTCCATTGTTGAGAGCTGAATTTTTGGATTTGGATTTGGATTTTAAGGATTTTGGAGACTAGGGCTTTCATTGGAAGCTGCAAAACCCTGTAAAAACCCAGAGAAAGCTAAGCTCGGATTGTTGGGTCAAGGTTTCAAGACGGTGATGAGAGACATTGGGCCTCGTTTATTGGGCCTATGGGTTTTGGATCTGTTAAGAATAGGTAAAGGTTACATGAGTTGTCTTTAGAATTTGATGGGCTAGGTTTCAGGCCGGGTAGAGCAATAGGCTCGTTTCCTTTTCTTCCACAAAAGGTCCGTCGTTCTCTTTTCTGTTTTCCATTTTCCTTGTGAAAATATTTTTAAAAAAAAAATTATTCCTCCTATCTTTATATCATGGTAAATTAAAATATCCTTACAATAAGCTTGGTTGAACATAGATATATTATTTTAAGGAATCAGTGGTAAGAGTTGAATTAGAATCTTGCATTGAATGTGTGTTATTTTTACCTTTTGAATTAACCCTACGGTTGAGTTTATAGTAAACGTCCGCGTACCAATCTTCCGTGTTATAGGGTAGCTTGCAGAGAAGATCAATCAAGGCATCACTGCTTGTAATAAGCTTAGAGTTAGCTTTGGTTATCCTACACGGGTAGTTTTGCTAAACCATTCGGGAGTACATTCATGTCTTTGGATTGTATTTGATATTGTTGTAATGATTATTTTTTATATTATTTTTTGATTCAAAATATATCAAAATAATAAATATATTTTTTATAATTTATTATTAAAATCCACCCATCAAAAAACGATAATAATAAGGGCGGCCCTTGATAGACTATGTTCTTGACGATAAACACGAGGGCATGCCGCATGCCTCTTGGTGAGCAGGTACTCCAATGTCCGCAAATGTTGACATTTAATGCAGGAATTAGAAAGGGCAAAAGCTGTCGACGAGAGTCTGCAGTAAGAGACTTGCCGTGGCGTCGAAGTATGCAAAACATGCATAAAATCAGCTATTTTGATGCGAAATGAAAATCATAAATGTCCACTAAGAAACATAAACATGCTTTGCAAGTGCGTAACATCTGTTGTTACCTTTGCCAAGACGAGGCTCAGCTGGGTAGCCAACCACGATTTTGATAGGATGCAAATCAAGGTTAAATCTCACGGAACAAGGTCGGTTGGTTTTTACAGTTGAAAAGCTAAGAAATTGAATATGTTTTTAACTTCAGTTTTTTTAAAAAATAAATTTTTAAAAATAAAAAATAAATATTATTTTAATATATTTTAAAATAAAAAATAATTTTAAAAATAAATATTATCACAATACCAACAAGACATTATATTAAAAATGTGACGATGTATTGTAATATTGCTTGAATTCCCGATAAACCTCTTTTTATGAGAAAAGAGAATAGTATTTGATTGGGTTATAACTTGAAGTGTGATTGTTTAAGTGGCATGAACATATTTTTTTAATTATTTTATATATTATAAATTAATTTTTTATAATTTTTTTGGTTATTATTTTATATATTATAAATTAATTTTTTATGATTTTTTTGGTTATTTTGATACGTTGATGTTGAAAATAAATTTTATAAAATAAAAAATATATATAGATGCATTTCTAAATAAAAAATTCTTTAAAAAGCAATTGCCATTACATTGTCAAACAATATTTTTATATATTTGATAATACAATGCATAATATTTTTAATTGAAAATATATTTAAATAATTTTTTTATAATACATCAAAATCATAAAAATTACTTGAAAAACATTTTTTTAATGTAAAAAAATGGTTGACTTGTTTTACACAACATAATTTACTATTATTTGAGAATGTGGTAGTGATTACTATTTAAATTACTCAATGTAAAAAAATGGTTGACTTGTTTTACAAAACATAATTTACAATTATTTGAGAATGTGGCAGTGATTACTATTTAAATTATTTTTTATTTAAAAATAAATTAAAATAATATTTTTTATTTTTTAAAATGATTTAAAAATATGTAAAAAATAATTTTAAAACATAAGAATAATCTGAATTTTATTAGCAAGAAGGCAGTGGTTTTATTTAATCACTAATGAGCGGTTCAATCTAGGGAATCCAGTCTCAAAGTCTCATCCAAATGGAGCAGCGCCCTGCAGGCTCGAGGAGCTTTGCGCTGGGCCACGAGGACAAGGGGGGTTTGATTTTTTTTAGCAGAAGACCAGACCATACCCATGCAAAAGGTCCATCGAAATTTAAAAAGAAAAAAGAAAAAGTGAGAGATCAATCACTGGAGGGAGGAAACATGGGAAAGAGAAGGCTCTTTTCTGTCCTCCTCCTCTGGTGTAAAGGGCCATAAAGCAACCTTGAATAATGAATGGCCGAAGAGAATATGGCTCGATGAATGATAAAGCGATGGTGGAATACAAAAGAGACAAAACGGAGTCCCCTTCTCATCAGAAGATCCAGAAACCAATGTCCCCTCACGTCCCTGCACGATACACTGCTTCCATGTCCCCTTGTGCCACGCTCGTTTTGTAGCTTCTTTCACTGTCAATTATCACTGGCGGGCCCCTTCCTTCCTCTCGTACATCCCCCCTCCCCCTCCCCCTCTCCTTTTGCATGAATCGCATAAAACATCTATGGAGAATTTCTATGTGATGATTTTGTTCTTTAATCCCCGTTTAATGCTTTTGTTTTTACGTTAATGAAAAGCTAAAAATCTTCCCAATCATTTGCTTGTTCTGTAAAGCCCAGGCAGTGATCATCTATCTAACCTATCTCACCTTGATGGATTAGCCCCATGTTTCTCTTAAACCCTGGAGGGGCGACTAGTCATACAATGACAGTCGCTGGCGAGGCAGTTTTCAAAAGTTATTCTTTTTTTTAAAAAAAAATGAAATATTATGACCAGCATTTTAATAAATTTATCTGGTTTCAAAATATTAAACTGGTATACGACGTATATTCTAAGCTCGTATAAATGTTTGTTTAGTTTTGATTCTCCTGTAGATTGACTTTAAAATATTTTTATCTAAAAAAAATATAAATTACCTTGCCGAAAGACAAAATAATAAACCAAAAATGAACATAATTAAGGAATTATATAGGATGATTGTTGCATGCCATGCCTGCCATGTCTCTTTATTCTAGAAAGATCGCATCATTAGGCATTGACCCTGCTATAATTAGGGATGGGAAATGAGTAAACCTCATTAGTGCCTCGAGGCATAATGTAATACGATCACAGCCCTCGGTAGCTTCGTGACACCTCATCAGCTATTCCAGCTACGTTTGATTCAGTTATTAAAAATTTAAAACATGTTTTTGAAGATATTATATTTTTACTGTCTTGATATGTTAATATTAAAAAGAAATTTTAAAAATTAAAAAATATATTATTTAAACATATTTTCAAACAAAAATAATAATTTAAAACATAATCTTGCCACAATTCGAAACATAGACAATAAGACCATCTATCTAAACACACCATCAGTAATGATGGATCTCAAGTTCATTCAATTTGAAATTTTAAAATCTAGAACATGAATCATACAATATATTTCGTGGGGCCACAAAATTAATTGTGGAACCAGCTTATTTTTATTAAATCAACATTATCAGATTTTTACGTGATTTATAATTAAGTAGCCGGTCAAATAAATTAAAATAATTTTATTTAAAATGATTTTATTTAAATATTTTTTAAAAATTAAAATATATTGTTTTCTTAAAAAAAATATAATAACTGAGTTTTGATTACATCACGTGATGATTTCCCAGGTCACTTACCATTTAATCTTGTCAACACCTATCCTGTTATTTGAAACCTGACTTGGGTCAGGTCTTGATGACCGGATTAACCCACCGGCTGGATTTGATAACAATTCGGTGAACAATTTCCGATCCCTTTGGCAATGAGAAGGCTGCCTTGTAGGTGATGTCACCAGGGTAGGACCCACCATCATACGACCTAGGATATTTGATTAAGTTGATGTTAATGGTTTCATTAATGTACGTATGAAGTCAAATATCAATAAAATAAGATTAACACGTAAAATAACAAGATCAGCTTGGTGGTCCCACACTCATGAAATCAGACGAGATCATTTCCGTGATTTACACGTGGAAAAAAATATCAATGGTGTGTCTGGACATATGAATTAGGCATGTTGGTGTGGAAATGAAGTGCTTGGTACGGCGAGTTAAGTATCGAAGCCATCGAACACTGTGCAGCAAGATAATGTCCACAGAGAGGAGAGAGTCCAAATGTTTTAAACTCCGCGTGCCACTCGATTTTAGCGTCACGTCTCGGCCGTCCGATCAGACTCCACCTCCGTGTAAGTTTGTGTGCGCATCAACTGGCGATCCTTGGACTGTCAAATCTGGAGTTGCAGCCGTTCATGGAAGTGGTTAAAACTGCGATTCGTTTTAAATATAGCCTTGAGAATGTTTAATTAATTAATATTTTATAATTTTGCATGTATTTTATTAGAATGAATTTTTTTAAGAAGAAATAAGATTGTGGTTTAAAAAAACAATAATTTATAATTTTCATTGAGTTTATTTTTTTGAAACTGCAACTATTTACTAAAACATTAGAACTGTTAGTTATTTTCAAACCAACAGGTGTCCCTATCATGTACGTGGCTGATATTCAGCTATTTTCAAATATTAACCGTAAAAACTACGATGTGAAATGCTAGATTTATTTAACAAATCATTTTCGATGCTTACTATTTTGAAAAGGTTTTTAGTTAAATTTCAATAAACCTGTCAATCCAGAGGCCAGTGTGATAACTATTGTTTGATCCCTTCATCACGACTTTCCTTTCCCTGCCATGCATCCATTCATCTTACCGGCAAGAGAGTTGGGCTTAGTTACGTGGAAATTCAAGAACATCAAAGAATGAAAATTGGATAGTTCTAAATCAGACAATACACGTGGCGACGTGGAATTTCCGACCAATGTTAAAAAAATCACTGCACTGGGGATAGGTCTCTGGGACTGCCTAGCCAAACATCATCGGGGTTCATGCAGACAGAGAACAGGTAAAGAGAAGAGAGAAGACAGGGTTGATTTGATTTTTTAGATTTGTTTTTTCTTCGATAGTTGAAGTGTCCCCGGGTGTTGATTTTATTACAAAACTATCCATGTATTGTGTTTGTTTAATGTTTGGAAATATAATTATAGTTATTTTTTAAAATATTTTTTATTTAAAAAAATATTTTAATAATATTTTTTTATTTTTTAAAAATTATTTTTAAGATTATTGCATCAAAATAATTTAAAAATAACAAAAATATATTAATTTAAAAAACTAAATTATAAAGTTTCTCAAAAATACTTTTCAAATGTATTACCAGACAACCATATATGGATCCTTTTAATGTTGATAGTCAACGAAGATTTACTTAATTTTAGAATGTATAGAAATTAATTGATATATATAAACTAATTTGGATATCCTACATTAAAAGCTACGATGGGGGAGGATATTAAGAAAATAAAAATGAATAATTATTGTAATATTAATTTTTAAAGACGTAGAGATTGTTACGGAAGGATACAACACCGTGATTGATCGAAAAGTTAGATGTTAATAAGAAAAATAATTAAATTATTAGTGGCGGGTTTAAAAGTGAATAATTATTGTAATATTAATTTTTAAAGATACAGAGATTGTTGTGCAAGGATACGACACTGTAATAGATTGAAAAGTTAGATGTTACCCAGGAAAATAATTAAATTATTAGTGGCGAGTTTATTTATATTTGTGTTTTAAAATTATTTAAAAAAAATTAAAATTAAAAAATTTTATTTTTTATTTATTTTAAATTAATATATTTTTAATATTTTCTAATTATCTTAATATTTAAAATTAATATATTTTTAATATTTTCTAATTATCTTAATGTGTTGATGTGAAAAATAATTTTTTAAAATAAAAAAATTATTAATATATATTTTAATATAAAAAATTATTTAAAATACAATTATAACTACACTATCTAACCAATTATGAATAATAACGTGGAGTTCTAATACCTCAATCGTCCTGCAAATGGGGAATTTGCAAGGGCGGCGAAGGCCGATAAAAACTATAAGGACTGGCTGTGATAAATGATGAGTTTAAAGTCGAGAAATAAATTCAACCAAAGCTTGCATTATAGGCTTCCAGAAATCAATTAAATAAGTAGCCTTAGCCTTTACCTCCTCCATGCCTGTGTACTGAGCACTGAAAAATTTTAATTTTAATTTCATTTGTTTTGTATTATTATTTTATATTTCAATATACTAGTGTTAAAATTAAATTGAAAAAAAATATTTTTAAAAACAAACACTATTTCAATACTAATTGAGCTAATAGTCGCTGTTTGTTATTATTTCAGTATCAATGCTGTTTTTTTCTTACCAGCTTAAGCATTAAACATGATTAATTTATATTTTCATATTATACTTTTTTTATTAGGCTGATATAGGTTTTTATCAATTTTAAAAGATCTCAAACTTGAAATTTTTAAAGATTAAGTATAATTTATTAAATGTCACCCCAGCCCCCAAAAGCTACATTCATGGAGATTGAGGAAGATGTGATAAGGTTATTTCAAGGATATAACCTTGTCTTTGCCTCGATGTGACCTTGAGCGTGGATCTCTTTTTTTTTTTTTGATTAATTTATGTAGGGTGTCCGGGCCAGTTTACGCGCATCACAATTAATCACCACGATTCATTGAACATCCTGCAAGTCCAGTGAATAAATAAGGTACCGCGTGGATCTATTTTTTATTCCAGAGCTTGGATGCCTTTCGGTGTTATAGTAATTTTAACCATTCATATGAAAAAATTGCTTGATTAGTCAAACAACTCATGAAATTACTCTAAATCTCACGTTTAAAATATTTATCTTATAAAAAACTTAAATAATTATTTATTTTACATGCAATTACAAAAATTCACATCATAATAATTTTAACCAGGTATATATTTTTAAAAAATATATATATTTTTAATTTATTTTTAAATTATAACTAGAAAAACTACTATAATATTAAAAAATACAGAGTCTGAAATGAAGCCCGTAAGGTATTATTAGCATGGTGCTTGACTATAAGATAAGTCCAGTAATAAAGGCTCCATTTGTTTGTAGAAAAGTTATTTTCTTTTGAAAAGTGAATTATTTTTTAATATTTGACAATATTATGAAAAATGAACTGAAAAATACTTTTTAGTGCTTGGTCATGTTATGAAAAATAAATTAAAAAATAAATTATTAACATATTATTTTTCTCGAGTTTATTGAAATAATGAGAAACAAATCTTACAAATTAAAAAGTTGAATAAGAATGAAATTGAAAAAAAAGATTTCATAAGTTATATTAAATAAAATAAATAATAAAAATCAAATCTAAAAAAAAAGATGACGAAATTAAAATAATAATAATTAATATTTCACAAAGTATTTTTTTAAAAAGTAACAATCAAAATAATGATGATCAAATTTGATAGATAAAAAATTTTAATAAAAAAATAATAGTAGAAAACCAAATAACAATTATAAAAACAAGGATTAAAGTTACTATAAAAATTAAAATTTAAAAAATAAAATTAAAAAATATATATTCAAAACAAAATATATATAGCAATTAAAAGTTTGAGGATCAAATTTGATATAATCAATTTAATTTTTTCACAACTTCCCGAAAGTGTTTTCCTCTCAAATTTTTCAGAAAAACACTTTCCCGAAAATCAAGCTAATTTTTTTTTTAACTGAAAAATGTTTTCTATTGACTAACTTTCCCAACAACAAATAAATACAAGAAAGTTTGAAAAGTGATTTTTCAGAAATTATTTTTCAGAAAATAAATATAGTAAAAAAAAATATTTTTTAAAAAATCAAGTTAAATATTTTTTATTGATCAAAAAGTATTTTTTTGATTAAAAAAATATTTTTTGAAAATTTTTTAATAATGAATAAATATAAAAAAATTTAAAAAATAATTTTTTAAAAAGTAACAAACATGACAAAAGTCGTTCTCGAGTTTTTTCCATCCTTTCCGGTGGAAAGGATGACAGAGCTCTTTATTCTCTTGGGATGGGCCCACTGATGGTGGTAGGCTGGACTTCCTATTTTATTGATAGAGGAGAAATCATAATAAATTGAGAACCTTGCGTGACGCTGCTGCCCATGCGTATTTCAACCATGCAACAGTTGCAATGACATCTAAATAGTAGAGAATATAGCTGTGATTGTTTTTTATTTTAAAAAATAATTTTTTTAATCCCGCACGCGTGAGCAGGGGTCAAGATAATCAGACTCCAAAAGCAAACAGGGATATAAAAGCGCTTCCCTGTTCCTACCTTTTGAATTTCCAAACAATCAAGATTCCGTAAACACATAATAAACAGACCTAAATTTGCCCTGATAGAGTTGGTGAAATGTAAAGGTGATAAAAAAGCACAGCAGGATCCATGCAGCAAAAGGCCAAAATCCAAGGTTTGGAGGAGAGGAATGGAGTCCAGTACCCAAATTAGCCATCAATTATTAACTATTTAGGTTTCCAGACCAGGAATTCTGTCAATCAAGTCATCATACTTAATCAAGGCTATTTGAGCGAGAACAAAAATATCTTGTAGTACGATCTTGCTGAAAGAAATACACACGGCAATTAGCTTATTCATTAATACCGTTTTTTAGAGTGTTTACATTGTTTTTAAAAATATTTTTTATTTTAAAAAATATTTTTAAAATCAACACATTAAAATAATTTGAAAGTATAAAAAATATTAATTAAAATAAAAAACATTTATATTTTTGAATTTTAAAATACAATGTCAAACATATTCTAAAAAATCAAATAAAAATACAACAACGCTAAAACATTTGAAACTCTCCATTGAACATTAAATTAAGGATTTATTTGGTAAAGTGATGAGATATAATTTAAAGTTGAAACAATGTTTTGCTCCAAGTCTATTTTTAAAAGTGTTTTGCACTATATTTATCCGCAGTCTTATTAAATACTATTTCTTAAAAAAACAATTTTAATTATAATTATAAAAATTATCACAGTATCAAAGTATATCTTAAATGTTTTATATATGAAACCCGTGGAAATGTTATTCTCTCAAGAAAACATGATGCTGATAAATCACAATACTAATCCTAAATACATATCAACACAATCGATGAAAACATACATAGGAGAATAGAATAAACGTTGAATTAAGAGGTAAAGCCTCACCATTCCATAACTCTGAGCCACTAACATAATATCTTTTGTTCATATCTTTCCATTCCTGACACGTATAAAATATCACTATCTTGAAGAAAATTAAAAGTTCCATGTTACAAATCTGTGTTGATCGATAGGTGAAGGACTCAATTGATAAAATAGTTTGCTTGAGGACTACATTAAGAATCAATTAAAGGCAGAGAGATTACTTTAAGGCTCCCCCCAGAAGAATACCCCTCGAAAATCCTCGTATTCACGTGCTAAAATGCGCCACCCTCACATTCTCTCCATCCTCTTTAAAAAACCTATTATTTCTTGTCGCTATCAATCTCTGCTGTACTTGATTTCGTGTTCTCCTCTTACTGTGATTTATTTTTATTTTATTTATTGCATCTTTTACTTTTGTTTTATCTTGGTCTTCCTTAAAACAGTTTAAAGCTGCAAAGAGAGCCATTTCCGGAAAGTTGGAGTGCAGGTTAATAGCATGCACCCTCTTTCTACTTTCAAGCAAATACGGCTGCCATTGCTTCACATTTACAGAGAGATATAAATTTAAGAGATAGAAAATTTTCTTTTTGTTTTATGGATTTCTTGATGATGATAGATGGAGAATCAGCGGTTTCAATGAAAAGTCGAATGAATAATAGCTACAAGACCACCACCACACTCATGCTTTTCTTCGCGTGCTTTGATGCATAAAAGCTTTCGGTTTTTGCCGTGTCAATAAAAAGCTCTCCTCTTCTGCCCCCACAGCTTAAAAAAACAACTCTATCTAGTCTAGTGAATACCTTTTTGCTGGCTGTCTTCCTTGATCTTGGATTATCAAGGACTCCCCACAAGAGGGTGTTTGTTTCTCCCTATTGCCCAATTGGATTGGTCCTTTTAGTGAGTTTAAGATTCCTTGACATGGGCTGGTTTTAAAAGTTTAGCTTCTTTTGAAGGAGCATAGACTAGTGATTTTAATGCTGTACTTTTTTGTTGTTTGATGGGGGTTCCTGTAATCAATGGGTTTGGGTTGTTCAGGTAAAGATGGAATTTTTCTATTGAGTTGATCCGGCTGTGTGGTAGACAGTACTTACCAGCACAAAGAGAAGCAGAAGATGGGTTCTGCTGAAGAGAAAATCAAAACAGGAGGGATTATTAATGGAGCTCAAACAAATCTGCTTGAGGAAATGAAGCTGTTGAAAGAATTTCAAGACCAGTCTGGTTTGTTTCATGTCACTGGAATTCTTTTTTCTCATTAAAGTTTTGACTTTTTATAATTGTTATCGCTTACGGGCTGAAATGATCCGGTAAAGGATGAGTCTTTAACATGAAGGCTTAACTTTCTTCACAAGTACATGTCCAAAAACAGTGGGTGTCTTATGTTTTTGATTTTGATGTGCATGACTTCAGGGACACGGAAGGCAATAAACTCGGAGCTGTGGTACGCTTGTGCAGGTCCGCTAGTTTCCTTGCCCCAGGTTGGAAGTCTGGTGTATTATTTCCCTCAAGGACACAGTGAGCAGGTTTGAATTTATCTCTTTCAATCTTGACCCTTTCGCCCCTTATGATTATTTATCGACACGAAGCACGTTCATAAGAGATCTCTACTGTACTAAATTGCGTTATGGGGGTTGATCTCTTGTTAAGTGTGATCATTTTTCTTTTTTGACGAACGGGGTGACTTTTCATTTGCAGTGTATCAACCATACAATTCCAAAATACCAACTGATAGTAAATTAGGACTTTATTCTGGGAAGAGTGGGACCATGGTGGTTTTAAAAGAAATTGAAGTTAAACCATGATTCCAAGGTTATGGAAGCCTGGTAATGCTGCTGATTATTCAATCCTTGATGTGCTGAACTGATGGACATTTTATTTCCATGTATAGGTGGCCGTTTCCACCAAGAGATCAGCTACTTCCCAGATCCCCAACTACCCAAATCTCCCTTCTCAGTTACTGTGCCAAGTTCACAATGTTACCCTTCATGTATGCCATTTTTTCTTCTGATTCTTCTTTGCTTTTCTTTTGATAAATATGTACTGGTGTACACTCTGCTTGTTAGGAGATCAGTTTTTTAAATGTGATTTACCTTCTCCTGATAGGCAGACAGAGATACAGATGAAATCCATGCTCAAATGAGTCTTCAACCAGTGAACTCTGTAAAGCTTAAACACTGTCAATTCATCGAACTTCTTCCCATTTGCTTATCCCTTCATCCAGCCTCAAAATAAATGAATCTGACCTTCATGTAGGAAAAAGACGTCTTCCCTGTACCAGATTTTGGGCTAAAGCCCAGCAAGCATCCGAGTGAATTTTTCTGTAAAGCTTTGACCGCTAGTGATACAAGTACACATGGTGGGTTCTCAGTGCCACGCAGGGCAGCAGAAAAGCTCTTCCCTCCATTGGTAAGCTAATCTTGCTAATTTGAAATTACTTGCAAGCCCCGATGAAATAGGGAGCTCTTATATTAAATTTTGCTTGTCTCAGGATTACTCAATGCAACCACCATCTCAGGAGCTTGTTGTCAGGGACTTGCATGATAATACCTGGACATTTCGCCATATATACCGCGGTGAGGAGCCATCTGCGTTGTAATTTATTGGACGAAAACCTTATATTTAGAGAACCAGAAGTATGAATATTTTTGTTCAGTGGAAACTTTGGCCTAGAAGATGTTCCTCACCCCTAAAATCTAGTAAAATTAGACCATAAAAATGATGGCATTTAATTTTTTTTTTTTTTACCTCAGCATTGAACTTGTTCTGGCTATGCTTCATCCTCCTTTCCCTTCCTTTTATGCAGGGCAGCCGAAGCGACACCTTCTTACTACTGGGTGGAGCTTATTTGTTGGTTCAAAAAGGCTTAAAGCAGGTGATTCTGTTCTGTTTATCAGGTAAGTTATACCTTTCGAATTCAGATTTTCCTTGGATGCTGCAGAAACTTGTCTTCTTAAGTTAGCTTTACAAAAATAACCAATAATTAATCAAAAAACTAAGTTCATTATTTTTATTTTTGAATGAATTCTCAATAGAAAAGAAGCTTCGGTTTTTATTCCAAGTGCTGAGAAGCTCTGCAATGCTATTTGACCGCATTTAATTGTTAAGAAAATTGTGTTAAACAATAGGTAATGGGTAATCTTCATGGATTTTGACTACTCACCATAATGATCTTAAAGCAACTCATCCTCTGTAATGTCAGGAATGAAAAGTCCCACTTGATGGTGGGTGTGAGGCATGCAAACCGTCAACAAACAACATTACCATCATCAGTTCTATCTGCTGATAGCATGCACATTGGTGTCCTTGCTGCTGCAGCTCATGCTACTGCCAATCGAAGTCCATTCACCATTTTTTACAATCCAAGGTTTGTTAAATTTACAATCAAATCCTACATGTCTTTGCCCTTTTTATATTGGCTGCTGACTCTAATTAGTGGCTACTGCTTTCTACAATTCACAGGGCATGCCCTTCAGACTTTGTCATTCCATTGATTAAATTCCGGAAAACAGTATTTGGGACTCAAGTCTCAGTTGGTATGAGATTTGGAATGATGTTTGAGACAGAAGAGTCCGGAAAACGGAGGTCATATTCTGAGTTCTTTGAGTCCTCTTGCATCTTTAATTATGCGGGTATAGGTAACGCACCTGCAAGAATAACAATAATGAATTTCAATCAACTGCTTAATTCATTAACCAACCCCATTTAGTTTTCTGCATCGTGAAAAGGACAGAAGCACATTCCATTTTTTCTGCGAAGTTCAAAGTCATCTATGCTTTAATTCCATGCTCAGGGCTCTGAACATTTATCTGTCTTAATGTATATTATTAACTGTCTGTAATCTATTCCGCAGATATATGGGCACAATAGTTGGTATTAGTGACTCAGATCCACTGAGGTGGCCTGGTTCCAAGTGGCGGAATCTTCAGGTAGATTAGGCTACTTGTTGATCTGACCAAATCATTTTCTTTTGCAGTGATGTTAGTATTATGTTATTGTTTCTCTGCTTTGGCAATTTGCAATTGATTTTCATATCTGTCTTACAAACAGGTAGAGTGGGATGAGCCTGGGTATTCTGATAAGCAGAACAGGGTTAGTTCATGGGAAATTGAGACTCCCGAAAGTCTCTTTATTTTTCCTTCTCTGACTTCAGGTCTCAAACGACCCTTGCAGTCTGGATTTTTAGGTGAGCATTTTGCTAGGTTTTTTTTTATCCCCCGGTTAGGAAAATTTGTTGAAAATTCATTTTATGCTGTTTGTCCTTCCAGGAGATACTGAATGGGGGGGTTTGGTAAAAAAGCCCCTTGCATTGCTTCCAGGGAGTGGAAATGCAAGTCTTCCATATGCTTCAATGTCAAACATATATTCTGAACAACTGATTAACATGCTAATGAAACCTCAAGCTAACTATCCTGGAATCTGTGGAACTGCACTACCAGAAGTATCTGCTGTGAAGGTGGCTTCATTAGATGTTAAGAACATGCAGGCAGCAACTAATCAGACGCCTCAGCTAAACCAGTCAGGAATTACCCCCATAGAAAACCAAAACTATTCCCGGATCTGTCTAGACCAATCCAATGCCATGAACTCATCTTCATCAAAAGCAAATGTAGCTGGGAAGTCACTTTCTTTGAGCAAAGTTGAAAATCAAGCTTCGGTTGGAATTGTTGATGGGAAATTCAAAGCAAAACCTGAGCATTTGCCAGATCAGTTAAGCCAGGCAACCTTAACAGGAGAGTGCATTGTGCAAAAACCAATCTCGTGTCCTATGACTCAGCAGGATGCCACAAATCATCTGGTGTGCCAAAATCAGAATCAGGGCCAGTCACAATTACAAGCCAGCCTCTGGCCTATGCAGGCACTTACAGAGTCATCGCTACTTAATTCCCAACAGATCCGTGCATCTCTAGCTGATGCCACTACACCAAACTGCTCTCTTCCATTTCTAGACGCAGGCGAATGGATATCACATCCAATGTCTATTGACAGTATGTATAGATCAGGACAGTTGTCCATGTTTGGATTACAAGATCCGTCAGCGGTGTCCCCTGAAGCAGCTAATCCCTCTTTACCTTTCATGCATCAAGATGCGTGGGATCATCAGCTGAGCAATTTGAGAATTTTATCCGAAGCAAACCAATTGATTCCTTTGGCTCAGCAAGAGCCATGTAGCTTCAACTCAGGTGCAGTGAAGGATTCATCTGACGAGAGCAATGATCAAAGTGGAATTTATGGTTCTCTTAACATTGACGCTAGCAATGGTGGTGGTTCTATGTATGATCGGTCGGTCTCAAGTGCTATTCTAGATGAGTTCTGCACATTAAAAGATGCTGATTTGCAGAATGCTTCAGATTGTCTAGTTGGCAACCTCAGCTCAAGCCAGGATGTTCAGTCTCAGATTACCTCAGCAAGCCTAGCAGATTCCCAAGCTCTCTCACGGCAAGACTTTCCTGACAATTCAGGTGGCACATCTTCAAGCAACATTGAATTTGATAATAGCAATCTGCTCCAGAATAATTCATGGCAGCAAGTAGCCCCACGTGTGCGCACATATACCAAGGTATGCATGATTGTGTTGTAAATAAAAGATCTTTGGCAACAATCTGCTTGGGTCACATGCATCAGATTATTAGCATAATTATTCCAAAATGGAAGACTTTATCTAGTAAAATCATACCTTAATGCTTACCTTTGTCCAGGTTTGTAGTCTGCATGTTTGTGAGTGAGATTGAGGGCATTTGGATGTTTTTTTCCCATGATTTTATTACATTTCATTAACTCGAATGTTGGGTGCTAACATTGTTTATGGTTTACAGGTTCAGAAGACAGGGTCTGTTGGGAGATCAATTGATGTCTCAAGTTTCAAAAATTACGAAGAACTATGCTCCGCTATTGAATGCATGTTTGGACTTGATGGGCTGCTAAATAACCCTAAAGGTTCTGGGTGGAAATTAGTATATGTGGACTACGAGAATGATGTTCTACTCATAGGTGATGATCCTTGGGAGTAAGTGTCAATTTGCCCTTTCCAATGTCTTGCTGGCTTGCTTGTGGTTATATATTGTGAATGTAGATAGCAAAGAAGTCCTTTCTATTTCTAGGCCTAAATTTGATGTGCTTGAGCAGGGAATTCGTTGGCTGTGTTCGCTGCATTAGGATTCTGTCACCTTCAGAAGTTCAGCAGATGAGTGAGGAGGGAATGAAGCTTCTCAACAGCGTCAACATCCAAGGCATCAATGCCCCCATCACAGAGGGTATCCATGCTTGATAAAACTTCTTCAGCTAAGTAAAGCCCCCTTGCAACTAAATGGACGTTTTCCCACCTGGTGGAGGAGAATGTTATCGGAATGGTTCCTCCCCTGTTCAAATCTAAAGCAAGCTGTCCCGGCGAACTTGTTTCATATCTCACCCTAGCGGTGAGGGTGAGTCATGTGGGCACTTCCAATTCAGCCTCCACTTTGTCAAGGTCTATCCTGATATATGATTAGATATGTATGTTAGTTGAACTTATTATAATTAATGGGATGATGGGCTATACATTCTTCTACAGAAGCCTAAGACATTACCACTAGCTTATAATATATTAACATGGTAATTAAGAGATGTGTCTGTGTTGCTTTGCTTAATACATCACCTGAGTTATAGTAACTCGGGCTTGGTCTTGGAAGTTTCCAAAAAATAACTCTTTTGGTGTGAAAAAGAGGATGCTTGGAGGCCATCGCAAACTCTTGACAGCGTACGTTGTGCCTCCAAAATCACTGAATAGCACGGTTGATTTAGTTAAGATTTTGTTTAATTTTAAGAAGAATTTTAGAACTATATTGTTTTAATTAATCAAAATTAACCTGAGTAAATTATGACTGGAGTATTGACTTAAGTTAGGTTTAGAGCCTCACAATAGCTAGGCTATTTATTTTGAGCTAAATAAATAGGCTATTTATTGTTTTTGAGCTACCATTTTAAGCTAACAATAGGCTATTAGGTGGGCCTAGGACTGCCGAACCTGTCGGAAATCGAGGTATTTCCCCTGACAGGACAGTAGTAGTTAATATCTTGCGGACAAGGTATTAAATTATCAAGTTGGAGGAGCTTCAAAATTTCTAAAAAGTCCCACCGTCGATTCATACATTGGCAGAAGAAAATTAAAGCAACGCAAGGAAATGAATCATACAGCATTTGATTATAAGCCGAGACTTGCTTCTGGGGCATTTCATCACCTCAACGTTTGAAATTACTCGTGATGGACGGTGAAAAGGAGTAAATATAGTAAAACTCCTACGTCCCTCCCCTTATGGAAAAGCCAGCTCCAGCTGCCATCTACCCACACAGCATCTTTTTAACCTCTACCAAGAGACACCAGACTCGGAGCCAGAGGGTTTACAGATGATTTAGTAAATTTCATTCATTACAGGACACCTGAGAATTAATGGTCTTCCTAGAATAGTTAGCTTGCAGGGCCATGTTTTTTATTCTGTTCCTGTATTCCATTGCTATATATTCAACTGCAATGGACATATGCACTTATCCAAGGGATTGGCCAAAAGCGCCGAACCATCGTACCCAACCCAGAAGAGGGAAACGCCAATATTTGGATCGGGATAAAGGCCTCTTTAGAAACGAGGTTGCAGCAACCAGACGTTCCTAGATGAATTATGTTTTTCATTTGGAAACACATGAGAATAAGAGGTCAAGTTCAAGTTAAGCCCCGTGACTTCTACCTCCTCTTTCCTTACAAAATTATCAAACGAGGCTAAGGGAGGTTAATTGTTAAAGAATTTACCATTTGGCTCGCTTTAACTCTAAAGCCAAACACAACTCAGAAATGAAAGGAACAGCTTGTGCACATACAAGAATGCAATGCCACTACCACAAAGATGAATTGGAAAATTGTCAATATCCGTTTGCGAAAGGATACCAAAATCTTCCCTGCGAATCAGTATCTTAAAAGTGATTATCATGTTTCCCTATAACTAAAACCTAGAACTAGTACTTCCTAGTTCCAAGCATTATTACATTCATATGCTCTTGACTTCCCAAATGAACTCTGGTACTCACATATCAAGTAGTCGGTGTGCTAAAGAGAAAAGTAGAAGGTAGAAGGTAGAGAGCAAGCCAGAAACTAGGTGAACGCAAGTCAAGACTTGTAACCACCGGTTAAGCCACTCCCTTATCATTACCTAAGACAGTTTCCCAATTATAACCCATGAAGATGAATACTTATCAAATTCAAACTTGGAACTGCAATGTGAATGGAAAGAAACATCACGAACTTGCACTTTAAAGATGGATAGTTATTATACACTATGAATTTTCCATTTCCTAACATTCTTTTAGCTTGGATAGTTAACTCCCCTAAGATACAGTAAAAGATAAACCAGTTACTAGATTACGAAGCACAAACATCATCTCCTAATGCTGGTTTACAGTTGAGAGAAGTAATAATTGATGCACTTATTGCATGTTGAAACGAATTTAAGAAAATGTTTGAGTCGATGAACTCACACAAAATGCTGTGTGAACAAAGCTAGAAATGGAAGCAAAACTCTCACCTCTTTCAGTTTCCTGTGAAAACTCCAGTAATCATCACACTCTTGCTGGCTTTTGTAGTACGGCAGACAAATAAACTTCTGATTTCCCTGACCCAGCTGTGTCTATCTTCTCTCCCACAACCCATTTCAACTTCTTATACCCAAACCGCTCAATCAACCGAGTCAAAGCTGTCTTCTTCTCATCATCTGCACAGTAGAAGTTATCCAACCAAAACAATCCACCAGCCCTCAGAATTCGATCGATATCAAACATTAAGAACTCTAACTTTTCAGGTTTGTCCCCTCCATCCAATCCACTAGAAGCATGAATTAAATCGAAAACATTGTCATAGAAAGGGAACCTGTGATCTAAACTCAAATACAAAGGGAAAAGCCCTCTTGCTGCAATAAATTCACTAAATGGAGCATCCACATTCAAAGTACTAGTAATCACAGTCACATTTCTCTCTGCCATCCTAGCAGCGAATGTCCCAGACCCACCACCAATATCAAATCCAATTCTAATTCCCCCACTTGCTAAAGCTAACACATCATCAATGATAAAATCATTCTTGCCTCGAGCTTTAACAAACCTTTGAGTCTCATAACCACTAGTAATATTAAAGCAACCAACACAATCCCTGCTCAACTTCTTTCTATTCAAGCACTCAAGATTCTTGCAACCAAGACCACTCCAAGTTAAAATCTTTTCACTAACAGGTTTCCAAAGAGAAACAGGAAAACGATAAAGACCCACCTTTTGAACAGACTTTGCAAAGCATCTCCTTCTGGGCAAAGGCTCACATCCACGCAAAATCAACTTCTGGCCAAGGCTCCAATCACCAGGACAGGGCCCAGAAACCTTGTAAGCCATATACTGAGACAACAAGTCTGCAGATTTCTCACAAGAATGACCCACAGAAGCCACCATCTCAGTGATCCCAGTTCTTGAATCCTTACCAAGAGGGAGTTGATGGTGTTGCAAGAACAATTTGAGCTCACTTGCAATATTGGGCCTTGAAATATCCATAGTTTCATAGCCCAAAAGCTCTTTCTCCATCCCGGCAAGCTTTTTTTGAGAAGCAGCGATCTCTCTTAGTATTAAAGAGACACGCTCAGAGATCAAAGATATATTTTTATGGGGATTGTGAAAGAGGTGAGTTTGATGGTCTTTTGGAGAAGATGTGAAGGCATATAATGCAAAAAGATTAGTGGTTAGTACAGAGAAGAGCATGAGAATGTTCACTGCTGATGAACAGAAACTTGCTCTCTTGAATCTGGCTGTTCCATCTCCTATTTTCAGCGACACTGATCCCATATTAGCCTCTTCTTCACAGAAAGAGAGAGAGGGAGGGAGGGAGTGTCTGTGTAAGTACTTGGATAAAGATGTTGTGAAGTGAAGCAAGTTGTGAGATTTTTTAGTGCTTGATTAGTCAGGACAAAGCAGCTTCGGAGAGCAGGTTGTGGGTTGCAGTTATTCTTTTATATGTTTGTTAACTGTGAATATGTTTTTATTAAAAATATATTAAAATAATATTATAACCCATTTAAAAACAGAAACTATACGACGCAAAACTGCCACTAATACGATTTTTATCAATGATCTCAATATTTTTAATATTTTTGGACTAGTTTCCCTGAGCCAAAATTAATTTAATTTTTTATTTATTTTAGATTTTAGGACATTTGAATTCATGAATTCTTTTTAACATTTCTTTCTAAATTTGAACAGGGTACTGATGTGAAAAACAGATCTATCTTTATTGTTTAAAAAAAGTGTTTAATTAGTTCTCTATTTGCAGTTGGTGACTTTAATTAATGAGGGAAAATTAATCTAATTTGAATAAATCCAGTAATTTAAAAAAAAAACAAAAGCAATCATCTTGTATATCATTGGCTGATTTTTTTCTACTTTGGTAAATGTTAAGAGATGGCATTGTTAAAAGAGGGGTAAGGTGTGGGAGTGGTCTAAAAATAAGAGTTAAGTGGGACAAAAGATGGTTTAGATCTAAGCATTAAGGTAAGGAGTACAACTGGTCGGGATCTGTAAAGAGATTCCTTTTTTCATTGGGCAATCTGGGCCCTCCACGTGTTCACACAAGGGATGGAATGCTCTCGCTCAGGAGCTTATCAGAGTCCGTAGAACAGCCTAGGTAAAGGAACGTTATGGTACCATGGTCACGGTCATCGACCTCACTCCATTTCTTACATTAAATGTTTTAAAATGTTTTTGTGGTTATTTTTTTATAAAATTTATGTTAAAATATATTAAAATAATATTTTTTATTTTAAAAAAATTATTTTAAAAACTAATATATTAAAATAATTAAAAATATATAAAAAAAAAATTAAAAATTTTAGAAATTAAACTTCTTAGAAAAACGATTTACATCGCGTTGTTAAATGTTTTAAATTTGTTAAATGCATGCAGTGTTTGCTGTTATAGTAATAATTATTTTTAAAAATATTTTTTATTTAAAAATATATTTTAATAATATTTTTATTTTAATAAAATATATTTTTAACATATAAAAATATTTTTAAAAAAAAATCAGAAATTTGGGAACACGGCTAGTCAAGTTCCCATTGACGAACAATTGGGCCGAGGTATTAGCGTGGTGCATCTTGGAACGACATGTCACCCCCAGCTAATTTCATTTGTAAACGACCTCGCTGCAGTTAAAACGGTAGAAACTGCCAATCTGAATTCATCTGACCTGCTTAATTTTAACTTGAAGGGCCAAACCCAAAATCAAGGAGGAAAAAAGCGCAATCAACATTGGGATTTCCAAAACTGCTCGAGAAAGGGAGGTCGAGTCAAGCTTGAAACCCTAATTTTAGGTGAAGGATGAAGAAAGCGAACGAGATGACATAATAAATTCCCCATCACGAACATGGATAGTGATTGATGTTGCACGTGACAAATTAATCAAAAAGCCCCAAAGAATTTTAAGGGAAAAAAAATCGACGAGAGAGAGAACCAAGCTGCAAATTTGTCTCCAGGAGAGGAGGACGTAAGAAAAGAACGTCATGCACAAAAGAAACGTGACATAGAGACAGTGTTCGAGTCTTTGAGATGCATGGGAAGACACACAAAGGCTCGACAGTGCCTACCACATGCATGAAGAAAACGAGTAAAAACAAAAGAAGAGGTCAAGGAACTACTTTGCTCAATGCAAGGCTTACAAAAATGTTTAACATGAATGGAATAATGTGGCTAGGAAATAATCACAAAATATGTTTAGATTACTGATAAACAAGAAAACAAATAAATGATCAGCACCACTGAGCATCACAACCATAGTGAATAAACAACATTTACATTTCTAAGAGACCTCAAGCTAATTGTTTCTCCGACACTGCGATGATTCAGTTGAAAATGCTGATTCATGAATATGAAAGCTCGATTGATCTAGCAATGAATAGGTTATGAAAATGCTGATTCATGAATATGAAAGCTCGCTTGATCTAGCAATGAATAGGTTATGAACAAAAAGGCGATCAAAATAGATCAACTGTAAACAGACAGGGAAGAGTGATACATGCCCTTCCAAAAAGCATTAAAAAGGGGGGGCTGTCGAAAAAACTTGTTTCTGCCATTTACTTGTGCGTCAACTGGTAGAACAAAACCTTGAAACAGAAAACGCCAAGTTCTTTGAAATACTTGCTTAAAGACGTGGTAATGAACAATAATTATCTAGGTAGGAATCACAAAGCACAACTGTTCTGTATTAAAAAAGAAGATTGAAAAAGCCTCGAGATATGGTATATGAATCCAGTAATCTGCAAAACAATTGTTCTTCTACATGTTCAATTCATAGAAAACTATGTCTCACTTCCTCGGAAATGAAAATTAACAGCAGCCATTCTCGTGATTCATAAAAATATTAATTCAAAAAACTCAAGATTCTCTAAATCAAGAGTCATCTTTTGCATACGAGTAATCCTATCCAATGGCAACCATTTGACAGATCCATGGTCATTTATTTCATCATTCAACACTATCTCCTCAGTGATGTGCCTTAGCTTCCGCATTGTTAATCGAATTCACTTTCATCTGATAGTCAAAGAAATCAATTTTTTTTCTCTCAGCAAATACAATCATTCCCAACAAATCCTCAGACCATGAATTATCTTAGCGAAATCGACAGAATGTAACAAAAACGGCTGTGCATCCAAGTGTCATCACGAATCAAATTTGAATCGAAACGTTGATAACTTACATACAACAAAATTTGCCAGATCAAGGCCAATTTAATCAAAATTTTCGCATAATTAGCTTATTGATTTGTTAGTGAATAAAATCTATTCATTTATTATTCCATGAAAACAACTTAATCAAATTGATAAGTATAAAATAAAACTGATAACAGAAATAGATCTGCCTAGCACATGATCAATAAAATCAAGACAGCTTAAACAAGTTAAGTACCTTGAGAATCTTGAGCTTCACACTTCCATAAACCAAGCCAAAACTGAATGCCGATGCACGCGCCACCTACGCATAAATCAACTTTTTAAAGGTCAGGAATCGATCGGAAGGAAGAGAGTGGAGAGAGATTTGCTCACCAGAGCGAGAGTGCTGGAGCCGGAGAAAGGACCTGGAGCTGGAGTCATTTGATTAGTTGGAGATCTGATCGACAAAGCCTTTCGAGAAAACCCTAGATCAGAACTCCGGTGAAGCTAAGTAGAAGGTGGACTTGTCGCTTCTGATTTTTTCTTCCGCGCGATCCCAGTATCCAAATCTTCCTCTCGAGTCGCTTTTTCACGGGTCGGGTTGCCAACCTTAGGTGGCCCACCCACATGCTTAGGATAATAGTTTTTTCAAGGGGTAAACAATCCCTTTATTTTGAGACAACAAGTCACCTACTTTGACAAATGATATATTTTTTGTTTTTCTTTAGATTCTTGCTACTATGATAATTGGAAAACTAGAAAAGGTTTTTCTCTTTTAAAAACTTATTTATCAATCAATGTTTTACTTGAAAATATATAGAGGACACCCTTGAAATGTGATAAATTCATTCACGACCTAAAAAATTGTCAGAAAAACTCCAAAGCAGCATGAAATAAAAAAAAATATATTTTTGAGCCAATATCTCTTTTTAAGCATTTTAAAGATGAAAAAACACTCAAGTAAAACTATCTTTATAAGTGAAATTTGTTAACACTAAGATTGATTGCTTTGGTGGCTAGGATTTTCTCTCTCTATAGTCAAAATCGAACAACTTTTTATATTTTCTCTTGATTCATAGACTGAAAAATAAAGAAAATGAAGTTTTTATAGCTTCATATTATTTTTTTTTAACATAGTAAAAAAGAGATTTTCTTTTTATTAGAGAGAAGATAATAGCTAATTATAATTTAATGATGGTGCAATATATGAAAGTTAGACATAACATCGAAGATCTATCTCCAAATGCAAATCCATTAAAATTAGTAATATAAGCTCAACATGTAGATATTCATAATGTCAATAAAAAAAATTAGTCTAGTCCAATACATCAAACTTACTCGGGTTTAAAACAAAAATAAATAGTTAGGTTTATAACTTATAAAATATTAAAAATTAATCCGGAAACACTCATTAACCAAAACCCAACAACTAAGTATAAAACTAAAACTTAGTGGTTTCTCTGTAGCTAGAATTGTTTACACACTTATAACACATTGTAAACCTCTTGTGTCTTTTTTTTTAGTAATTTATCCTAGCCCTTTAAGTGATTTAATCTTAATTTGAAAGCTAATTACTTCATATTTTTTAGTTGATCGTGGAATTAAAACAAAAGGGATCATAACAATAAAGATGCAAAACATAGGTGGTGTGTCATAATTGTTTTTTTAAAAAACATATTTATGTCCTCAAACTTTCAAAATAACACAAATTATACAATTTAGATTCCTTTAAATTTTAAAAAATTATTTTTGATATAAAAAATTATTTATATTATTTTAAGTTCCTAATTAGAGAGAATAGAAAGGGAGGGATTACTCATGCAAAAGAAAACCACCATTCAAGCCATTTTCAACCACAAAAATAGATTTTTTTTTCCATGAGTTCCGTAAGACTAGAAATGTATAATAATGATAGTATGGTAATCCAACACTTCTTGAAAAAATAGTTATATATCAAAAAAGATAAATATAAATCGGTTTAATTTTGAGTTTTTGAACTATTTTTTTGATGTTTTAAGTTGATATATTGGCTTATGGATGTTTTAAAAGTATTAACAAAGTATTTTTTTTGGGCTGAAATGACTTAAAAATTATAT
Organism: Populus euphratica; assembly: GCF_000495115.2. Classification (NCBI taxonomy): domain Eukaryota; kingdom Viridiplantae; phylum Streptophyta; class Magnoliopsida; order Malpighiales; family Salicaceae; genus Populus; species Populus euphratica. Next base: position 1,261,406 of record NW_011499878.1, on the reverse strand, counting down.
TTTTTTGCTAAAAAAAAACATTATCTTAACTTTTCAGCCACGATTATGGTGCCCAAACACTGGGTTGCATGCAATGTATCACCCACATATTTCTTTTAGAAAAATAAAGATAAATAATAGATTATATGTTCCTTTCAAATATAAACAAAAAAAGGAACTAAACCCTTGCACTTAGGTTTTATTTTGACTTTTTTTTAATATAATATAAATATAAATTTATGATAAAAGATTATTTAACTTGTTTATGCCCACGACACCTAAGTTATTATTGTTTTTTATTTTTATTAATATTTTTTAATAATTTTTAAATTTATGCTCCAATTAATATTGCAAATTTGTGATGTTTTTATTGTTTATTTAATCATTTTTTATAGATATCTTTATAAGATTATTTCACTTGTGTTTAATTTTTGAGGTGATTTTTATGATTTATCTATATTTATTTATTTTTTATATAGATGAACTTTATGTTTGAAAACTTTTATATAGATGAATTTTATTTTTGAAAACAAAAAAAATATTTATTTTTAGATAATATTTATTATATGTGTAGTTTTGCATAATATTTTTTATCTAATTCAAAAAATTTAATGTGTGCGCTATTTATATTATTATTTTAATAAATAAAAAATATATTTTAATTAACATAATTTAGCAAACACAATTAAGTAAATATTTTTTTCGCGAGATTGAATATCTTGATTTTGTTATTTTTATTTTTAGATATATTTTTATTTTTAAAATTTATTAACAAACATAATTTTTAATTTAATTTATTATATTTATACATAATGTTTTTTATTTTTATTTAAAAGCTTTTATTTATATATATATATATAAAGGTAATGTGGTTGCTTTAAATAGTATTAGAAGGTGTTTGAAAATATGATTATAATTATTTTTTAAAATATTTTTATTTTAAAATATATTAAAATAATATTTTTATTATTTTTTTAAAAATATTTTTAAAATTAATATATTAAAGTAATATGAAAAATGTCACTAGTCATTAATAAAAATATTAATTTAAATTAAAAAATGAAAAAAATATAAAAAAATATTAATTTAAATTAAAAAATGAATTTTTTTTTTTAAAACGTAAATACAATTAGGAAATTATTTGTGACTTGGAGGGTGATTCACACGCGACGTGGCAAGCAGCAAACAGATGATATGGATGCTTTTGCTCGCCGCTAAAAAACCAGAAATCGAGAAGGACTGTCACTCAGTTTTTCTAGACAACCAAACGGAAAGAGAAGAAAACCCACTCGTATTTTCACTTCAGAGAAACAAAATCTCAGTTGTTGCTTGCTGCCAGAATGGGAGCATCGTCTTCTACGGAGCAGAACGTATCACGTGAACAAAGGGAAGTGGAAAGTCTAGTAGCTTCTACCGGATCAATCTCCTTGCTTCAAAATGCTTTCTCTAAGCTTGCCGATCCACAAACAAATGCAATCCCTCTTCAATCTCTACAGGTACTTAAAAAACCACCAAGAATAAATTATGGGTTCTAAATTATCTTGATAAGGAACCCAGCTTTTCTCTCTAAAAGCTGTGTTTTTTTCCCCTGTATTGCCCAATCATTTTTGGATAGTCATGTAATTTTAATTTGTTGCAGAAATGCTTCTCTTTGAATTATAAAAACTCAGAATGTGAAGCACTTCAAATTCCTGATTGCCTTTTGGGATTATTGGATCACTTGGGTCCATCAATGGCAGATCCTTTTTTTTTGTTACTGATAAAGGAGGGGTCAATTGGGTTGAGTTTGTAAGAGGTTATTTGAAATGCTGTGAGAGGATGCCTGTCTCAGCATTACTTAAGACATTGTTGAGACTGTTTGCTGCAACGGGAGTGAAAGCAGGAATTCCTTTGAAACTGGAGTTTGAAGCTATTGATGATGGTGATTATAAGGTAAGTGGGTCGCTGTTACCTATTGATGTGCTTATGTTTCTTTGGACGAGTTGGACTATGCTGTGGAATTCAAGAACTTGGAGAGTTTTGAAGGAGAGAGAGTATCTATATCTTCCGGATACTGGTCCTTTGGTGTTATTAGTAGTTGTTTCTTGTGCTGAAGGTGGCAGTGGATTGGAAATGTGGGATTGTGATATTTCAAGTTTAGATGTACGGCTTCCTGCAGGAAAGTTTCTTACAAGGATGTTGACAACAGTGCCTAACCTCATGGAGTGTTTTACACAATTTGTCAATGCAAGACTGCAAAACGTCGCTAGTTCAGAGGCATGTAGTGTTAACCAAATCACAAATTTGTTTGCTTTGATGTATTTAAAGATTAAGGGGTTCGCCAGCCACTTACGATTTTTTTCCTGCTTAGATTATAAACAAGCAACTTGATCTTGCTTTCTGCTCATATGACATTTTACTAGCTCTATCCCATTTGACTTCAAAGTTTATGACTGGTTATGAGAGTTCATATGTGATATGATTTTCCTTCTCAATCAACAGCAAGATGTGCTGGAATCTTCAAACTCATCATCAAGAGAAATCTCTCCAGAAAAGGCGTGCAGCTCCTACCTTCTAACCTGTGGAAGAGCGTGGGGAATTTCCCTTACTATCAGGGGTACAATAAGTGAAGAAATTTTGAAACCGTACTTTCCTAGTGACAGTGATGCTAAAGATGAAAATCTTCTCTATCGGTTTGTCATCTTCCCTTCTGATCTATTTTAGACCTAATTGCCTTTATTTTATGCTGCTTATCCTGCCGATGCCCCAAATAAATTTAAGACCAGTAAAATTGCTCGTAATGCTTCAGTTGCTACCACCAACCCATTCTCTCCCCTCCCTACTTTCTTTCAGTGTTTCAAGTCAGTTTTAGTTATTAATTTGCTTGCTACTGTATCAAATTTCACTCAGCATTTGTTTTCCAAAGGCTTTTAGGTCATGTCTCCATGGGAAGGGCTTGAACAGATTTTGGTCAAACATTAAAGGTTATCTTGGTTCGTTGCTCCTTCTAATTTCTGCTACTGGAGATGCACAAGAAGATAGCACCAATATTAGGAAATGGACCATATGTGCACTCACGCACCAGGGTTTTGAAAACAGGGATATGTTCTACGGAAACTCTGGAACCTTATATGCTATATGTCCAGTCTTTCATGTGTTCTCACCTTCTGGTATGTTATTTAAATGATTGAGGGGAGAGAGAGTCGCAAATTCTCTTTAGTTATTTCTTTTGTGAAAGTTGATAGACCCAATTGAAATTCATGAAAAATGCTTCCATTTTGAGACCTCAATGGCCAATTGTAAAACCATTGGCAGGGAAGGAGAAAAACTTTGTTTACAGCCACTTGCATCCTACTGGTAGAGTTTATGAGCCACATCCAAAGCCCGTGGGCATTGCATTTGGGGGAAACAATGGGAACGAGAGAGTGTATATGGATGAAGACTTTGCCAAAGTTACCGCGTGTCATCATGCTATTGACAAAACATGCCATCATGGCCCCCTTTTCCCAAATCACGTACTAGTGTGTTTGGCTAACCACATTACCACTATCGGTGAGCTTTTGGCTCCCAAATCTTAGCATTTGAAGAAAGTGATCTGGCAGAGGAAAACAGCATTAGCTATTCTAATAGAGGAAATCTACCTTGCTTTTTGCAATGACTTTAGTTTGTGCGCAGTTTGTGGTTTCAAGTAATTTGTCCCTTTTTTATTTTCTGTTTTAAATTGTCTCTGGGCGCATGCATGCATCAGTAAGTATTATTTATCAATAATTTTGTTAACCATTTTGTTTCTTTGATTGCTTTGTGTTTTTCACTGTGGACTTTCTGAAATTTTTATCACACGGAAGACAGTCTCTAATCTAATTGCTTGTCATCTTCATGGAGATGATTTTGATCATATAAGATTGCCTGTTAGATAATATATGGATTGAATAGCAATGACAATAACATGCATATAACACTGGAAAATCCATACTAACATAGTCTATGAACACGTTTAAAGGCTAACAACTTTGTTTCCAAATTATAAATCTGTACTGTAGGGGTTTCTCCTGGTTGAACCTTTGATTTTAGAGGTTGAAGTTTGGGGTCTAGGTGGGAGGAAAGCAAGGGAGATTCAACTTTCATATAAGAAGAGAGAGGACCTTTTCACTGAACCAAGACGCAAGGTAATTAACCTACCATACATAGAAGGCCTATGTTGATATTCAAATTCAAGAGTTGAATCTGATATATGAAAAAACCATATAACTTGTATTTTTGGCAGGTTGACTTGAAAACTTTTGCAAGTTGGGAGGACTCACCTGAGAAGATGATGATGGATTTTATGGCTGATCCAAACAGAGTTCAAAGGGAAGACCGCTGAATAAATTGGACAGGAAGTTTTGATGGCGGTGACGTTGTTACGTTTTATTATACCATTAGTTTCCTCCAACATTTTATAATTATTTATTATTATATAGCAACACAATTCTAATAAGAAGTAAAGTTTTTTGGTCATTAATATAACATGTTAGTGATGATAATTAATGAGTTAATTTTTTGGTTCAGAATTTTACAAATAAAAATTATTTTAAATAAAATAGATCTGATGAATACACCAAACTCAAAGAACTTGGACTTAATAGTCAACCGAGTTCAAGATAATATAGGTCTGATAATTATATCAGACCTAAAGAGCTTAGACATTACCAAGTTCTAAGACTATGTATAATTATGGATAATACTTTATAATAAAAATATTAAAGACATGATAAATCATAATGTCTATACTCGTAGATGTATACAAAATCTCTTAAGGATCATACTGTATTTACTATCTCATTAATGATATGTAAAAGATATTTTTAAAGAGACCTATCGTATTTACTATTTCATTAATGATATATAAGAGATATTTGTTTCTTATTAATATCAGCTAAAACAAAGAACTTTCAATTTTTTTTTCTTTGAAAATAACAAGGTTCAAAGATACAAATACCACTTGAATCAGGTAAAATATTAGAACTTTTCTTCTTTTAAGATAAATATATAAAAATTTTAGAGTGCTAACTTAAAAGATATTTTTAAAGAGACCTATCGTATTTACTATTTCATTAATAATATATAAGAGATATTTGTTTCCTATTAATATCAGCTAAAACAAAAAACTTTCAGTTTTTTTTCTTTGAAAATAACAAGGTTCAAAGATACAAATACCACTTAAATCATTCAGGTAAAATATTAGAACTTTTTTTCTTTTAAGATAAATATATAAAAAATTTAGAATGTTAACTAACTTAAAACTTAAGAATAAATATATTTGTTTTTTGAATTTAAAGCTCTTTTAAGTTATTTATTACTTTAAGTTATTTAATACTTTTCCTATAAATATTCTGATTTTATCATTAGAGTTTTTAAATTTATAACAAGGTTCAAAGATACAAATACCACTTAAATCATTCAGGTAAAATATTAGAACTTTTTTTCTTTTAAGATAAATATATAAAAAATTTAGAATGTTAACTAACTTAAAACTTAAGAATAAATATATTTGTTTTTTGAATTTAAAGCTCTTTTTAGTTATTTTTTTCTTTTAGTTATTTAATATTTTTCCAG
>NW_011499878.1:1229111-1255799 GCF_000495115.2 Populus euphratica | reverse complement strand
TTTTTTTTTTGTATATATTCTAATTTCTATCATAAATCTAGAGTTGTTTAGATTAAAAAAATATTCAATCACTTGAATATTATTGATTAATTACTAGTATAAATATTAAATAATTTTTTATTCATATAATTTAGATTTTAGGGTATTATCAGATGAGTGTTAAACCTTTAAAACATGATCATTATCATTTTTATTGCATGTCAAAGTAATTAGAATACCCTTATTGTCGACCACTGTAGGAAAAAAATCAGTCTGATGAACACTTAAAAATGATGATATAGCAGTACAAGCCTACAATGCGACGTGGGTTTGATGAAAGAAAGCCAGACTTTGGTGACAAAGGTATCCAGGTAAAATAATTTCATCCCTCGATAATCCTAAGATACTTTCCTTTAATTTCGATATGTTTTTTTTTATTTATAGGAGATCCATGCTTGGAAAATATTTAAAGGAAGATTATTACAAGTGATACATATAGATATGGAATTCATTCAGATCTCTATCACATTTTATAGTCATAATCATCCACATTTTCCTTACGGTAAAAAGCAGCTTGTGGTGGTCATAAGAAGACGATAGGAGATGCTGGCTGTAACATCTGGAATTGAATATGAGATGGTTTGTGTTTTACAACTAAGCAACCTCTTGTGGTTACGTTGACATGAGGTGTTAGCGGCCAGGTTCCAAACAAACATTGAGATGCGCCATTCAAAAGGCTAGTACACAAATTGCTCAAAAATAGCGACTCCATACCAACTTCAATGTAAGCTAAAAATAGATAGAAGAGACGGCACATCAACCTCCAAGTATGATGGTTTCTGCCCATAATTTAATCTTTAACGTTCCACGATAGAGAGGAACTTTTTGCTGAATGATCAAACCAAAAATGAAATAGAAAGTATAAAAAGTTGTGCAGCTATAAGCCTTTTTTGTCAGATGAAAGCTACTTGAAATATTACACTAGCTACTGATCTCCCGATCCATTTTCATTCTCTTTGAGCTTTGCACCTCCGTTATGCCACTGCCCTTTTGCTGGGATGATGAATCATGTTGGTATGCACAATTGACTCCATTCCGGCATCCTCTTGAACTATTAAAGTAAATACAAGGCTTCATAATCTTGTGTTTCGATTCCCTTGACTTGGAATTAACTAAATCTTGGCTTGTTCCTACTTGGTGATTGTAACGGCTACCAAACTGCTGAGGTGTTTCTTGTTTATCGCCTCCATGCTGCTGAATCAAGTTCTTATAATAATTAATGTCCTTTGCTTGTGTCGATCCTGTAGGTGTGGATGGAACTCCTGGTGGAGGAATACGTGCACTAGAAGGAACCCCCATTGGCACCCCGTTTGGCTGCGTGTAGAATGATCCAATTGAAGTCGCAGTTAAAGATGCTTGTGCACTGGATTCTGTTCTATTCATTTGAATATGTGCTGGAGTGGGCAAAGTTACATGAGAAGTTAGAGGATCTGACAAAGGAGTATTGGGAATATTCTGTGCATTGGCTACAGCTCCATGATCAGTAACCAACTTCTCAATCAATTTTGGGTTGCTGAGAATTTTGAGGAGCAGGTCAGGGTCTATCAAACTTCCCTGCTCACTGCTTTTATTGACAGCAGCCATTGCATCAGGTTCGACACCAGGGAGAACTCCAGCTGTTGGTTTCCCATTTGGAAAGCTAAGAATGCCATTTTGAAAGGATGAAAAACCAGAAGCTAATAGTTGGGCTTGTGAATTCATTGGAACCATTGACGGTCCCATCACATCAGATGGTATCTCTGTTGCATCTTCATCTTCAATGGGGGTAATAGGAATCAGGGGAATTGGATGATCACCATGCTGAGAGCTTTCCAAGTCCACAGAAAATGTGGAGCTGCACACATACAACTTTTCAGTTCAAGAGATAGACTTGAAAAAGAGAGTGAGAGAGGCAAATAGAGAAGTAGCAAACTTTGGAGGAATGGCAGATGGTCGAGGATAAACAGCTTCAAGCACTCTCATCTCCCTCTGATTTTGAAACTCCATCTCTTCGCTTTCTTCCCCAGCAACCAATTGCCAAGTCAAGTTCAAGACAAGCTGCGACAGCCCAAAACTTCAGTGTAATGATTGATATTAAAAACCAAAGGGATGGGCAATTAAAAACTATAAAACTTTGACTTACCCTGGGCGGACATCTCCATTTTATCACAGGGACTTCTGACAACTTGATCTGCAACTGGCTTGAAGGATGGCTTCCTTCAAAGCCAGGTGGCAGAAAGTCATCAGTTCCAGCTGAATGAGTTGGCCATGACGACTTTGCTTGGAGGTGATCTTGAGCACCTGACCCGATCTGTGAAGGAGATTCCTCTGACAGGAACAGCCTTACCTGGTAAGGGGAGAAGCAGGAGTTCAATTTCTGGGCCCTTACAGCTACTGTTTAAACCCTTTATTAAACATCAGAAACTCCATGGAGCAATTGATGAAAAAGGGAACTAAAACACAAAAATCACAACGGAAGTTTTATTATAGCAGAACTTGTATCTTCTTAGGTGAAAACAATTTCTAAAACCTTGTTTACTTCTGAAACTCCAAGGAGCAATCGAAACAAAGGCAACTCGTACACAGCAATAACAATGCAAGTGTTAGTTTATACAGAAAATTCAGATCTTCTCGGGTGAAAAGAATTTACTGCCTTGAACAACATGCACTTTTGCAATTCCTTTATGCACATCCTGAACTGGCCATCCAATAAATGGTGAACTGATAATGAGATGGATATTTTAAACCATCATTAAAGATGAATTCCTGATGCTAGACCACAGTCAACAACCAACAAATGGTCAGTTTGTATGGAGACTGTAAAACATGGGTGAATCATATATGCAGCCAATGACTCAAAAGCAAGAGACAAGAATGATAGACACCGCAACAATTAGATAGTTGGGTTTAAATGAGAGCTGAAACTACAGTAGCTATGTTTAAGAGGTTACATATACTTCAAACTTGCTCTGTAAGTGAAGGTTTATGAAATCAGCTTGAGTAACCTTTGTCAGGTAGAGCTTCGAATAATAAATTCAAATTTAAACACTCAAAAGATATTGTTTAAACATTTGCTAAATCCCTTGGCAGTTTTGGAGAACAATCAACGCTCCTGAACCCATTTTGATTCCTTCAGAACATGGTACATAGAGGATCCAAATGCTCCTGAATCAATGTACTGCCATCAGTTTTTTTTTTTTTGGCGTCCAGCCATAAGATACAATGCTCAGAAGATTGATTCTTTTATGAAGAAGTAAATGATTAGAAGAAAGAAATAGGTTCAAGAGACAGCATCAAAGAAGAGAAGTAAAAGAGGGGCCCCAATGAGTTACATTGAAACACCAAGTAGAACATTTGTGTTTGAACTTTTGTCTCTGAGATGATAGAAAAAGACAACATCCTGGATCAGCAATCAGGGATCACTCAAATTATGTAAATAGATCTAATATCTATGGATGCTGCGTACAGTCTGTTGACAACTTAAATCAAGTAAGAGATTGGAGGTCCGTAATGCCACAATCTCTGGGAATGAAGTGTTCATGGTTATTGGCTGTCAGCCAAGGGCACAATTCCCTGTTGCAGTCTGATTCTCTTGAATGTCTCACCAGTGGTTCTGTGGAACTTATAAGTCAATATACCATAGTCGCCTCCCTTCTTAAAGGGAGCTCTCCTCTTGGAGTTAGTCCCCTTTCCAGATGAAAGAAAAATGAAAACAAATTTTGAAGGAAACCAATTAAGAAAAAACTGCTAAGGTGCTATGCTACTATAGCATAGACATGAGTACACTTTTAGCATAAGTTCCAGAGAAATGCAAAACCCTCCATCTCCATCATCCCACATGCATAGGAACAAATGCATGCACATATATTTTGCCTCAAGATGGAATCTCTTCTATCAGTAATCTCATCACGAAATATGTTACCACCAATGCATAATAACAATATCAATTATAATCACTTTTAAATGATGCAGCTAGGAGCACTTTATGCATAAGTAGATTTTACAAAAAAAAAAAAAAAAACAGGCAAAAATTTCATACATTCACATATAATGCAAAGAGTTTGCAGGCAACTATATAGCCAAATTCAAAAAATAAGGAACTAAAAAAGAAACAAAGCCGGAGATAAAACATTTTTTAACTAAAAAGAAAAAAACTCTTTACTCAGCAGCGAACATTAATTCTTAAATCGAAACATAAAACATTTTCCACCATACCATGGTTAGCATGCACTTTGTGGATTTTGCTAAAACTTGGACAGTTTCATCTCGCAAGAAAAGCATATTTAAGACTGTGTATGCTTCCACATCATATGCCCCTCCTATACACTCTCCCTTCTCAACCATTCTTAGCTGGCGCTGCCCAACCTTCTGCTACAGCCTTTTTTTATTTATTTCATAGATTATTGTTATCAGCAATCAGAATTCTTTTGAACATGCAATAAAGGGAAGACCAGTCTTCAAAAATGCCTCAAGGCTTAAATTTCATAAATCTCAATCTCGTACTTGAGCAGCTTGCACAAAGAGCTGCAGTTCATGAATGTGCTTACTCCACAGTAATTAGATTGACTATCCAATTTGGAGAACCAAAAAAAAACAACAACAATATTTTTAGCCAGGATAGCTTCAGTTTGTACTTGAATCAATCATACCTCATATCTATCACACAAACACAAGATACTTCAAAGAAAATCACCTTCACTACTGCATTCTTCTAAAGTTAGCAATACCCCTCAAAAGGAAGATACCATTTCTAACCACAAGCACTTAAAAAACACATAGATTGCTACTTTCAGCTCAAAAGTAAATTAAGAGATGAAAAAAAAAATCACATTAAAAAAACTACTTTTCCTAACACAACAAGCTTCGTTTCAAATTAAATGTAATGCAAACCATACTGGAGTATTGGCCTCCTGAAGCACAAAAATATCATGCAACAATCAAAAGTTCCGTTAAGGAATCCGATTACACACGCACTATCAGAGTAAGTGATACATGCACAAACAACAGATAAGCAAAGCAAGCGAGCAAACACATACACATTTCCTCCCAGTAAAATAGCAAGGATAGATTCTTCTTCAACTGCATGACATTGGAATTCATCAAGATTCTAACTTCCATGCTAAGTCAATGAATTCGAAAAAGTACATCTTCTTGTTAAAATTGATAAATTTCTTTGAAAAATTTGCAATTTTTACCTGACAAAGATTAACATCTGATGCCCAACAAACTCGTTTTGATTTCTTCAATCCTCGCATATTTACAAATCAACAAAAATTCTTCGATTCTTTCAATTTCCAATTTCCCTCACCATAAAATTAATTTTCGATTAGAGTGTAAAACTCCACTCCCGAGTTCGAAACCCTAAAAAAACTAGATTTACAACTGCATCGATATCTCTCCTTATCAGTTACTTACCCATTCCACGATTTTAAGCGATCAAAGAAGTGAGCACAGAGGGATCCAAGGGAACCCTAGATCCTCTGGATTTTTTCTTTCTTTTGAGTTGCCGTTTCCATATCGTTCTCTATTTTTTTTCTAATCTTCCGTTGTATCTATAGTATGTACGTACGCTCTGGTTTCAGCGCGTGAGTTGAGATTTTTCTTCTCCTCTTTTTTTATATATAAGAAATGAGTACCTAAACTTCATTTCTGCTCGAGTTAATCATCATTAGAGTTTAATAAAATTAATTGATTGATTCTTGTGGCTTCCAACTTTATTTTTAAATATTCATGTTCCTAAATTCATTAATAATTTAGTGTTTTTGATGATTTTATTTTATTTATTTTAATTTTTTTAACATATAGAGAAAATATTAGTGTTTTTGATGATTTTATTTTATTTAGTTTAATTTTTTTAACAAGTAGAGAAAATAAAGGAAGGGTAAACGAAAAAAGAAAAATAAATTTTGAATATGTTTATAAAACATAAAAAAAAAAAAAAAATTTTGAATATGTTTATAAAACACGATTAATTTTTAAAGACTTACTTTTATTGTCATAGAAATATTATATTTTAAAAAAGAGGCAATAAAAATAATTTTAACTAACAATTTTGAATTAAAATTGATTAAAATTTTATTTATTTTCTTAAATTAAATTAAATTTTATTATAGATTTTTTTTATAGAGATAAAATAAAAATTATAAAACTCAATTTAGTTTAAGGGTTAAAAATATATTATGAAGATTAACTTAGATTAACCAAAATAAATCAAAAGGATGTGGTTTTAAAAGTTATTTTTTAAAGAAGATTTGAGATGTCGTTTTGAAAATAATTTTTTTAAAAGAATTAAATTAGATTTTATTATAATTTTTACCAAAATTATAGATAAATTTATTAATTCAATCATTTTTTTTATCACTTCCAATCTAGTTTGACATAAAAATAAATCAGAACAAAATTTTGAATCCACAAGTTACCGTGTTGTCGTGACGGCCCGGGCTGGAATAACACTGGATCAAAGTGTGGTTTCGCCGAAGAAAAAATGTACTGAGACAAACCTGGGCAGTGGGGTGAGCAACACGTTAGTGAAACGCGATTGAAGTTTGATATGACCTGTTTTGGAAAGCGTTAAAGATTTTCTGACCACAGTTTCTATTTTTAAATTTTATTTTCTATCTTCTTCTTTTTGAATCGGACGATGAAAGGACAGTTGGCTGACGAAAGGTTAAGCTGATGGTCTGGTCGGTACACGCATGGTTGATAGCCTGCCAGCTACTTTGCCACGTATGGTTTTGTTGTTTTTATGGCATTCTCCATGGGCTGGGTTATAGCTCAATGAAGGATCAGGCCCTGCTGCTCCTGCAGAACCTCATATGCCTTAAGAACTTTTCTAGATTCAGTAGGAAAATAGATCGCCCCAGATTGAGCCCTCAGACAGGTGAAACACCCCTGGAAAAACTATCATTATTCTCTCTTTTATGACAATGCTAGATTCCCTTAGAACTCCTCGAGTGATTATTGGGAGGCAGGATGTGGGTCTTTTTAATGAAATAAGCTTTGAAAAATGAAAAACGCTTGCTATTGTCATTTTACTTTGCTCACCGGGAGTTATCCTAGAACTTTTTCAAGCAATGCACACATAGTTAATTGGTCAGTGGAATTGACCATGTCGGACAGACTTTGAATGTCTTGGGTCGCCTCATCTTTCATGTCACTGTGCTTTCGGGGATGTCAACTTGAACTTTTATTACCAAACCAAAAGGAAAGGCTGGAAGTCAAAAACTTATGCTACAATAAAGGTAAAGTCACTGGCCTGCTGTAATCATCATACCTAACTTGAGATATGACCCGACTCAAGTGTCGAGTTGCAAATTTGTTAAATTAACCTGTAAATTAATAGATCAACCCAACTATATCCAATACAATACCATTTTAAATGGATTTAGAAAAAAAATTAAATTGACCTTGTTAAATTTATTCTAAGTTTTTCAGGTCAATCAAGGTACTTGAATTTTACCAAGTTCACACAGAAATATGGTTCAGGAAGGAACCTAGCCCAGCTGGGCTTGCAGTAACGGTTCACCAAGTCGACTTGTTAAAGCAGGCGGGTAGTCACGTTGCCGGGCCAGGCTATAGATCCCCACTGATGCACTATTTGTGCACAAGAAACATTACTGCCTTGAGATTCTCTCCTGTTTTAGAAACATTGCTGACTTAAGATGACAGAAGCACCTGATGAGAAGCGAATCCATGCCTCTCCGTCAGGACTCTGCATCCTTTCCGTAGAGGGAGTCTGCAACCCTGGAGGACTCCTTTTGTAATGGTGGAGAGGACGAAACGAGATTTTAACCTGTGTCTCTGCTGAAGAAATAAAATCTTTATTTTTTTTATTTTTTATTTTTTTTTTAAAAAAAATCTTTATTGAAAAAACCAGTGGTGGCCTTTGGAAAGCTCCCACGTCATTGTTAATGTCTCAAACTCCAGATACACATCCCACGACATGTTTAACAAGCCTCAACAGTATCACACAAAATAACGGTGAACAGACACACAGACCATACCTCCACAATGGAGAGTTTGAGAAAATAATATAATTTTTTTTGGGTTCCAGTAATATACAAGGAGTCCTTACTCGGCTCTATATGTATCTCCTCCTACCAAACTCCCAGTGTGCATATAACTAAAGCGCCATCCAGTTGCAGAAAAATTGTATAAAACATGATAACAAGCCGTCTTGTGGATCAACAATCAACTCTAGATTTCCCATGGCAGGTAAAACACCACTGTGCGCATTTCACACTTTCATTTTGTTCACCTCTGCCACTTTTTCTCTGTAACAAACAGAAATTGAGCAGTTAAGCACAGGAGCAATCAGTTTCGAGACAATTGTCCTAAGGTAAGGAGCAATGCATGCTCAGATTACCAAACTCCCCACCACAACAGCATCGCATCAGCAAATGCTGTGAAGGTTAACTCAGGAGGCGAGTAAATAAATAGTGGATTACAGCATCATTGGCAAGAATCTATTCAGCCTGTCTTTGGGTGAAAGAATTTCAAACCAAAATGAACCATCGTACAATAAACTTGTATGTTTCATGATGCATGATGGTCACCAGCCATTACCTATATTAAATGGATTCTAAACAATTTATGCTAATAACAGCAAAGATGCTATAATAATCATAGTAGTATTGAACAATATCCTATCAAATCTTTAAAAATTTGCAGTTGGGAACTAAATAACATCCCCAATTAGAGTAAATTTGTTAAATGACAATGAAAACCTTTTCAACCACAATGCAAGACAGACTATAAATGAGTACAAGGAAGTTCAGAGAATACCATGAACAATGTGACTATCATTTCCCTTTGCACCCTGCTGTGCCTGAGACTTTGACCGCTGGATGCGTGGAGAACCCTGCCTTCCATTTGCACCAGGTAAGGACTGCCTCTTCTTGATGAAATCTCTGTCCTGCACATCTGGGCTGGATCTTGGTGAGTTATTTGCGTTGAGTTTGGCTCTTGCTGATTCCGTGGCTTGCATGAAATGAGGGATAGAACTGCTGCTGCTGCTGTCTCTTGGCTCTTGATCAGTGCTGTCAGGTTTTGTGGAACCAAATGAATTCCGCCTCTTCCCATTCTTTTGATCTTTGGACAATTGTTCCACACTAGTCCCTGCACCAGAATCATGATTTGGGTTCGATGGAGATCTCTTACTTGCTGATAAAGACTTGCGTTTTTGGCTTGAACTGCTTTTGTCAGCCCTGCTCTTTTTAGCTTTCACAGATAACTGACTTGAAGGTGTTCCTTGGGACTCTGGAACAGTTGCATGGCTTCTGGGAGAAGCTTCTGGGGATGATCTATATGCTAGACCAACAGCCTCCGAGTTCAGTTCTCTCTTGACATCAGATACACTTTTCTCTGGATTCATCTCCTCCTGTGCAGAATCTGCAACAACAATTGTATTCGCTGATTCACCTTTGACATCCCCAAGTTTCTCAGGCTGATCCAAGCGAGACGAAGTTGAAACTGGATCCATAGATGAATCTTTATCTTCTACACCTAATTCTTTTGTACTGTTAGGATTACGGGTTTCTTCCCCTGAAACCTTGGTTTCATGCTCAAGTTCTGCAGCTCCAACTTCAAATACATCAGGTGAATCAAGTGTGGAGGTAACAGAAAGTTCAGTGCCACATTCAGAGCCAACGTATTGAACCCTTGAATTATGAGGGACTGAGTTTTCTGCCATGTCAAGCTCCTTGGTCCTTGATTCTGTATCTATCCCAGATATTTCCGTGTTTGATTCAACTCCACTATCTTGATGCGAGGAACTGAATGATTTACTCAAACTGGCTGTTGAACTCAGCCCCTCGAATTTTGTCTGGGCAGCAATGAATGCAGGATTGCTTGCCTTCCTTGATCCATACACGAATTTCTTTCCTTCAGTCTCCAATTGTTCAGAGGCTCCCCTTTTCATAGAACGTTTGGCTTGATCAGGTTGTTCACCATCTAATTCTAGCTTATGAGGAAGAGAATTGGTCACCCTTTTAGAATTTACTTCAGATTCTATAGTTTGATTTGGAAGAGAATTTAGAGTTGTTATTGAGGTTTCTTCTGCATCCGATTTATTACTCGTCTCAGGTTGAGGCTGCTCCAAAATATCTCCTGGTAAAGGAGAGTTTGGATGGCACGCCTGAAACTTGAAGTCAAGTTTGGATGGCACACCTGAAACTTGAAGTCAAACGCATCTGATTTTTTCAGACTCTCTTCACTTTCAGATGGCAGAGCAACTTCCTTGATAATGGAATTTGAATCTTCCGACTCGCAGAATTCTTCAGGTGGGACTCTAGTTTGCGCAGAAGAGGTAAAATTCTCCCTCTTCTCTATTTCTAGTTGTTCAGTTATAAACTCTGGTTTGGGTGTTGGTTCCACTGATGAAACAGACATCCACCTCTCCAACCAGTTCCATGCAGAATTACGCTTAGACGAATCACACTTGATGTGGATAGGCTTGGTCTTTGGTGTCGATTCCATCAACTTTAATTCAAAGCAAAAGGTCAGGATGTTTGATAAGTGACATGTATAGCACAAACACAGTTGCAAATTACACAGAAAAGTTCCCGTGTTTCCATACCTGACGAGCGAAGCTATTGCCGACCAGTTTCTCAATGCCATTTGGTTTGATTACTGAGCTTTCCTTCTCCTGAAAGCAAAACGAAAAGAAAGCTTGTATGAGACTGTCTGGTGATTTGGGAAGAGAATTGCTGTCCGTGAAGTTTATAAACAGAGTTTTTTTTGTCAAAAGCATGAAAAGATGCCAGTTTTCTTTAACAAGAGGAGAGCAGAAAATTCTCCTACATGTAGCTTTTATGATAGCTGTTGCTTATAGCGAGCATAATGCAATTAACTAAAATGAAAAGGAAAAGTTCCGACACAGCGCGAGTTAGTTCATTAATCTCCAACTCCATGCTTTGAAACATTGGTTTAAGATATCATTTCATACTTGCCTTCCAAGAATTCACGATTTTCTAATAAATTCTGAAAATGTCTTTCAAATCAAAGCAACAGTAACCGAGTTAGAACAGTGAACTGACATGAAGAATTTGGGACATCAGACAGAAGTTTTGAAGTACTAGCTATTTCATTTGGACAGTGGGTTGTGCCAGACCAGCATCATCCACATAACCAAACCATTTGTCAATTTGAACTCTTAAGCAGAAACCCTTGTAAAGGCAGTGCCCTTTGGTTAAAACATTCTTATTTAAGTTGATTAGCATTACCGAGGTCATGGATATAGGTTTGCCATGCTTCCCACCAACCTCGTTTTCTACATATGAGCTCTTTAGTGACAAACGAGCACGGCGAGCACGAACAAGAGCTTGCATTTTAACAATGGCCTGAACACAACGTAGGGTTCCAATGGCATGCTGCCGGACAAGGTAGCCACGTACGGCAGCTTGCAACTTAACAACATTCTTAAGCTTGAGGAGTTCTTTTTGAGCCTGGAGGACAGTTCGAAGGAAGAATGGATTAGAATGATTACCAACAAGCAAGCTCCATAGTCAAACATTTCCTTAAAGCAAAAATAAAATTACCAAAACCCCCCTGACAGCAGCCTGTATGACAATAACAACAGACTCTTCCACACGATCATCAACTTCATTCTCATCCTTGGTGAAAACAATGGTCTCAGCTACTTCCTGGTCTGTTGAAGCAGACAGTGGTTTCTCCGACAGTTGCAGCTTGTCTGGCAGCTGTGGTTTCTCAGACAACTGTGGTTTCTCATCAGTGCATTGTATCACAGCATTTTTTTCTGGAGCAGTAGGGATGTCTGGTGGCTGGAAGTTTAGATTTGCGGGTTCTGGACTCTCCTTGTTCACAGAAGAAGGGGTGGTTTCTGAAATGATAGTGTTGCTGAGAACTCGATGGCGGGCAGATTTCTTCCGGAAACTCCATCCGCGCTTGTCACTTGAACCATTGCTCTGAAATGAAATTTACATAACATCATCTAACTGATGCTACATTAAAACAGACTCCCTTTTTTTTCCAACTTTCGACTGTAACTCTTGATGGTGAATGGCTTACCGAAACCTTATAGACATACAAGCAATACGATTCGATGAAAAGGACATTTCAAGCAAGAAATATACATACATACATACATACATCGATGCCTGATCGACATTACCAATTGCAAATTGCAACCATGATCCACATAATTTCCTTAAACCATCCATGAATTCTGTCATCCATGTCTATAGATCTTACATGTATCCATCATACTTCAAACTTGATCAGTCAAAAACGAAACGCCAATCCTGCCTATAATGTTTGATAATCCATTAAAGCATACTACATTTACTAGTTTCAACTTTCAAATTAGATTGGCGTTAATAAACCTTGGCTAAATCAAAGACGAAAGTTTCTAATCCTCGCGTAGACTTGATAACTTCGACTAAGGAACAAAAAATGGCTAAAAAATTTCGTGCAACGTCCGACCTTCTTCTTCTCTCCAGCTTCAATCAATATAGTAAATCAGATTTTAACACCATTAATTACAAAACTTCACTGAACGAAAATTCAAAGTTTCTCGGATCTTCCACACATCCGCACATTGTTCGTTTACCATTTCCAACAATTCTTCGGAACCAAACACATTAGCAATTTAACTAATAAATCACCACTCAAACTAAAAAATCAACAAGTTCCGGGAAAAAGAAGAAGAAGAAGTGACTGAAAATAGAAAGTGAGCAGTAAAAAAACTAAGGAAGTGATTATTGTTGACCAATCAGGTACCTCAGGGAGTTGAAGATCATCTCTGTCAGCAGAATCGCTACCGCAGGTGATTATTTTCAAACAGGAAGTGGATCTTCCCATTTGTATGTTTTTCTTGTTTTTACCTCTCTAAAAAAACCTCACTCGCTCACTACTCCCTCGTCACTCGCTCACTCTCTTTCTTTCTTAACCAACCTATATTCGATGTGGCTTGTTGGAAATTGTAGCTAAGAGGGACACGGACCTCAACATGTTCCTTAAATCGAGCTCACTCATGTTTTGGAATCCGTCATTTATCGACAACTCCGTTGGCCCTCTCTCTCTCTCGCCCTCTCTCCTTGTGCCTGTCCGTTTGAGATAAAGAGAGAAGCTTGAAAAGGCTGTCAGATCCTCTACGCTTTCCTTTCCTTTTCTTTTTTTAATATTTTTTTATATTATTCAGCTCATGTAGCCGTTCGATCACGAGACTCGCGAGAAGTTATTTACGAGGGGATTTTCTCGTTAATTGGATCGTGATTAATTTGAAAGTTGCCGTTTTATTTACTCCGTTAGCATGTTGTTTGTCGTATTTGGTGTGTGTACTGGCACGCGTGATTGGTCCGGGATGCGAAAGGTATGTATATATTCGTGAACTGTATTAGTGTCCTTGACTTTTGTCTTTTGTGGATGACCTTCACATTAATTGCTTTCAAATTTGTAGCAATGAAGCCAATAAGAAATTGAGACTCTCTAGTTCATCGCCTGTTTTGATAACTATTTTTTCATGAATGCATATTGTATGGCCTCTTAAGATCATGATTTAGAACAATGAGCTAAGATATTCTCTTTAATTTAATTAATTAGCTTGTTCACCGCAGGACATATAATAAAAAAAATTCAGTAAAATATAAACCATGACTTAGCTTTTTGACATGAAAGATTATAAAATTCATTTGAAAGTGTGATAACTTTTTTTTTTTTAAATGTATTTATCTTAAAATATTAAGTTGATATTTTTTTAGTGTTTTTTTATAATTTTAATGTTTTGATACTAAAAATAAAAAAAATCTAAATAATTATTTTAATATATTTTTAAATAAAAAATATTTTTAAAAAATATCCCGTATTATAATATCAAATACACACTTACTAGTTCAGTCCATCAATTAAATTTTATAACATGCATAAAATTTAATAGGTATTGTTTACTGTATAATTTTCATAACTTAAAATTATTTTATATTCCTGATATATGGTATTTTTTAAAATTTGAATATTAAAATTAAATTACTTTTAAAATTTTTTATTGAAACTATGTTACTCGTGTAGTTAAATAACTATTAAAAAACTATGGAAATCTTAAGAAATAATTTGAATTCAATAGTATATATTTCACAAACTTGAATTCCACAGTTCAAGTTTTACAATTATGTTACATGGCTAAAATATCAGATTTGACATGATAAATATTTTTATTTATTTATTTTTTTACTTGCCATTTCTAGTACATGCTTAAAATGTAGAAAAAAATTTAAAAAAAATTCGGGGGAAGAAACGTGGAGTTAAAATTTCGCTCTCTAGATAACAAAAAAAATAATGTGAATTGGATTGCAAGTATATCCTCCAAATACATCACGTCATGAACGCAATCAAACGCCTCTTTCCACCCCCAGATGCTATTGCACAAACTTCCGGACACTGGGAGTTTGGGCACTTGCCAAGAGTTTATTGGCCAGAGCAAAACTTATCCTTTTGTGGATCAATACTCAATTGCGCAGCAAGCATGGATGATGCATTTACAGTGACAGGAGGGTGTACGAAAAGTGTAGTGCCACCCACTACCCAGGCAATAATGCAAGTTATCGCGACGCAGGAGACTAATAACGTTGCTGAGAAGTTGACACTTGTCTGAATGACTATTTGTTATATATATATAAAAAGAATTAATAATTCAATCATTAAACTTTAGAGATATTCCTCATGGTAGGAAATTAAATTAAATTTTATATTTAACCATAATTTATTTAAAATTTCAATTATTCAAGATCCAGGTTAGTTTCGTTCTTAAAGTAAATTTTAGTTATTTTTGTTAATGTTATTTTAAATAAAGATAGTGCGACAAGAAGAAATTTTTTGTAATTTTTATTGTCATTAACTACACATTGAAAAGGGTGTGTTTTAAAAAAAAAATCATAAATTATATATAACAATAAATGATAATAAGTTTATTAAGTTTTTTTTCATTATATTTTTTGTCTTTAACATTTTCCTGCTCGTTCACAATTCTAAATATTGTTTCGTGACTTATTGAGTATCAATCATGTTATAATTATCAAATGAAAAATAAAAGGATACATTAAAAAAAAGAGATATAAATGAAAAGGACGTTACGGTTTGTTAAATAAGAAGAAAAATGATCCAATAAAAAAAACTAATAAAAAATCAATATGAATTAAAAAGAAAAAAAGAAAAAAACAGAGTTAGGATGATCAACTAATAAAAAATCAATATGAATTAAAAAAAAAAGAAAAAACAGAGTTAGGATGATTCACTGTTTATATATACAATGAAACGGTAAATTGAGTTTGATTTTCGGAGAATTATAGTGGGAATTGAATTTAAAAAAAAAAAAAAACTAATGGAAGGGTATTTTTTAAGTGTAATTTGCGCAGTATACACAAAGAAACTTATGTTTTACGAGCCAAAATATTTGTCCTGTAATGCCTTCCATATCCAACAAACAATTTAAAAAGTATATCCATCATACAAATAATTTAGAGCCATGATGCTATCTAGAGTGTCACAACAGGGTAACCAAACTAATTTGTCTTCACTCTCCACGTGGAAGAATAGCTGGATGGCACTTGTAACAACATAGAACCCATGCGATGTCTTGCAGCTGCAAGTGGGATTCCAAAAAACAAATGATCGATGTCGGGACCTTACAAAATACGATGCTATGGATCAGGCTTCTTCAGGGATTAATCAACAATCATTAATTTCTTAAGCCTCGATCAAATAGTTAGCATACAGTCAATTCAAGAATTAATTGCACAATGATGACACGGTCTTTTCATCTTAAACTAACTAATCAAGAAATGTTTAACCTGATCTTATCCATCTTCCTTGTTGCAGTCTCGAGAGCGACATGATTAATGAATGACTTATTAAAGTTAGTACATTAATGTTATAGTTTTCATGGTTATAGTTTTAAAAAATAGTTTTTTTTAAATATAAATTATAATATTTTCTTAACTAGAATTTAAAAAAAATTCAGTTAATCATGTGAAATTGCAGTATTCGTTAATTAATCAAACTTTTTCTAATCTATTATTAAAGTAAAATACAAATCACACACAAATAGAAGCCTACTTAAACAGGCAGAGACTATATATATATAACCGTTGTTATTTTGAGCCGAAAGTAATCAAGACTTGTTATTTTGAGGCAGAACGTAATCGTATTAAGTTTTTTATGGTTAAAACATTTGATGTACATGAGGCAGTCGAACCTACCAATCCACCAAACCCCGATTTTTGGGCGTTAAGGTTCCTCACAACATTGTACATGTACGCTGTTTTGTAGTTGTGTGGTCTCCCTTCATGCCAGGTCTCCATCAACGTAGAAATCAATCACATCTACTAATGGTAAGGGCATGTTTAATGTTTTGAAAGTTTTTTTTTTTAAGAATTTAATTTTTTTATTTAAATTAATATTTTTAGAATATTTTTAGAATATTTTAATTTAGTGATATCAAAAATAAATTTTTAAAAAATAAAAAAATATTATTTTTATATATTTTAAAATAAAAAATACCTAAAAAACAATCATTATCATATTCCCAAACATTTTAAATTAATACACATATTTTAATGGCGAAACACCATTTTCACCTAGAATCCAAGCTTCCTAGTGAGATTTGAATCCCATCTAAAGCAAAGGCATTCCTTCACGCACCTAAATGAAAATTATTTCAGAAATCAAACTGGCAATTTAGGTACAACAGCACATGACCGCCCACCAGTCGGACTTTCTTTCTTTGGAGGAGTGTCTTGTGGAGCCCCCTCACATGGTAAGACCCTGCTGGCGATGATGATGATGATGAGATAAAATGTTTCTTTCACCAGTTTGATCAATTAGCAATGGCTTGTTGCGGTATACAATGAAATGATACTATCATTTTCCTATCAAATTGCAGACCATCGATGGCATGCGATTTTTCAGACCCATGAATCAATTATTTAGAGCATTTTGATGCCCTGTGCAAGCAGTGCACCACAAAAAAAAAAAAAAAACTATCACAAGAGATTGAGAAGGATCCTTTAGAGTTATCTGGTCAAATATTTACTTTTGAATAATTATTTAAAACAAAATAGGGTCAAAAAAAGCTCGACAAGATTGGTTTATGCCCAATTGCACTGGGTCTCTAGAAAAACATAATCTAGATGTGTGGGCTTTTAATTCCAAAACCACACATCCAGACCTTTTTTTATTATTATTTAAATAGATGGATGTTGAGTTTTTTTTTGTTTAAAATACAAAGATTATATGTCATTTATTGAAATAAATAACATATCATTCTAACATAAATTTTATCTATTATTAGAAAATTTAATTTATTATTATAATAGTTGAAAAATATACAAATTATTTTTTCAACGTATCTAAAATCAAAAACACCTAAAATTATTCTTAGAACATTTAGAAATTAATTTAATAATATAATAAACAAGATAAAAATAACTCAAATTAAAAAATCAAATAGAATGAGTTTTCTCATCATCAACTTAAATATACTTTTTATGTAATATTAAGACTCAGAACAACTATTATAAAACTCTTCTCACTTAGTGTAACTTATTGATAATAATTTTAATTATTTAGTGGTCATTATGAATATATACAATAATTTTTTATTTCTAAGTTGGAATCTAGTTGATCTATCTCACTCCTTTCATAGAAAATGACTGATAAATAAAGAATATAAACTTTGATATTAAAATTGAGTTTTTAAAAACTAAAAGGACCAATCATTTTTAAATAAAAAAATTAAAATAATTTTTTTTATATGAAACTCGAATGTACCTTTTATTTTACCATAATATCTTTACTTTGGTCTAATGACATTTAATCCAACCCTTTCTCCCATAAAAATACCAGTTGAGTGCAAATTTTGGTTTTAAAAAAGTTTAATTATGTTAAAAAAATTGAGGATTAAATTATTTTTTTAAAAATTAACTATTCCAATCTACCGTTATTTATGAGACCGCACGGTAAACATTTCTACGACGAAAACCAACCCATATGTTTCAGTAAATTGTTAATTATTTAATTGGCAGGGCTTTATGGCCATAATTTGATTGATATTTAATAATCAAAACTACATTAAACAAGAGGATCTAATCATTTTTGACCCACAGGCTTATTTGGGCTGGGCCTAAATTGCAATAATTTGATGATTTCCATGACCCCTCTTCAAAGTCCCATAACATGTCTGTATCTGATTTGGACATAAGTTTGCTGTAATTATATGCGATTAATGGGTCCAATCTGGGTGCATTGCATGGGGTCATCAAGCTTTTAATCCATAGCAGCAACAAGCATGTTTCGGGGGTGAGGTCACTGGTGTCGAGAGCAACTGATGCTTCCTCGCAGCTTTCCACATGCTCGACTTTACAAGCAAAAATGAGTGAGCCTGCCCTCTCCCTCTCGCATCATTTTCCATGGAGATGCCTCTCAACACTACCAACCAAACCCAACGGTCTAAAAATTAAAAAAAAATTCATGCAATACTTGCTGTGTTGCTACGCTTGACCCATTCAAACTCTAGATCTTTTTTTTTTTCAATGATAGAATAGACCCATGACCGTGCTTGATAATATGGCCACACCCCAACGGGCTTATTATAGTGCGGAAAATTGAACGATTTGAAAACAAAAATTTGCTGAAAATGTTATCGTTTTTTCACTGGCATGCAAGCTCTTCTCCCACATCTCTCGCTTTCAATCTAGAGTTTGGTTGAAGGAACACTTTTCCCATGTTTTCTCCCACTAATTCTATTTGCTTCAATTTGAAAAACCAGCTTTAATTTATCCTAGTAGGCAGCCGAATGGAAGTAGGACCCAAATTCATAATCGAAGTGTTCTAGCAATGTGCAAAACACGAAAGGACACCCAGGCCCACCCGTCACGAATCAGGCTAGAATTTTGTTGTCATGGAAGGAAAAACTCAAACAAATGCTGTCCAGTGAATGCTAGGCCCAACTAGGCCTCTGATATTTTTTTATTTTTTTAAAATGAATATTTTTTAATGATTTTAGATTGATTTACTATTAAAAATAAATACTAATAAATAAAAAATATTATTTTAATATATTTCTAATTAAAAATATTTACAAGACGTGTCTCCTGCCTTGCCAGCATCATCCTACCGTCACCACTTCCTGTTTGCTAGTTTTTTGAAAAACTCACAACAGCCCTTGAAAGTTTTGTCTGTTCGAATTTGCACCTTTTGTATTTAGACATTTGCCCCAAACAGTCTTGAAAATATTCCAACTTTCCTGTTAATGGGTGGGGGGGACATTGGACAGCTTGGAATTCACATGAAAACACATTACATTGTTGAGAGTGGGAGGGAGAAGAGCCTTTCCTGTCTGCAGTTAAGAATCTTTTAACGGTAAAAAAAGTTAACGCCGCCAGCATCTTTTTTGGTGTTGAGAAAAAAAGTTACAAAAAGGGTTCGCGCGCTGCGTGTAAAAAGAATAAACGACGAGGCTCAACGTGAAGATTGACCTTGAATGATTTTTATGCAAATCACTTTTTAAATTAAAATAATCTCTAAAAATTAAAAAAATTGGTGTTAGATATTTGCATACTCAACTGTCTTTTGCTTTTAAAAAAATATTAATTCTTTATTTATGTATTTAATTAGAATTAATAATTTTTTATAATTTATCAATTTATATATTGTTTTAATTTATTTATTAAACACAAATAGTATCTTTATCTTCATCAACAACAAAAAAAAAAATTATAATGCAATAAAACACATTTATGATATTGATTTATTTTTTTATAATATTCAAAATAAACTTAAAATTCTCCCATGGCATAGCATGGCGACAACAGTAAGCATCGATAAAAGCACCCATGTGCTATCCATACATTAATTAATTGTTTTAATCCTGAAAGATAATGAAATTTGGACTTATGTTAACCTTGACGCAAATTCAATTGTACTAGAGTTTTTGCTATCAATTTTATAATTATTAAACCCACTTCGTACAAGTTAAGTTTTTTTCTTTAATAAAAAATATCTTGAATATTTATCCAATTAAAACATAACTTACAATCTAGTTAACTTGAGAAAATTTGGATAAAACATAACAAGTTAATTTTAATAATTTATTTTAAAATAATATTGTTTAAATTTTTTTAGTTCAAACTAATGTTTTGGGATTTATCTAAGAAATTGGATAATTTATAAATTAATTTAGGGTTTGTTTTAAATTACAGTAAAAACTATATTTTAAAATTTTTTTATTAATTTTTTTTTTAAAAATTATTATTAATATCCGTAAATTAAAACACTTTAAAAATATTAAAAAATAATTTTAAATAAATAATAACACTTTAATCGCAATATCAAACACTACTTTAACAATCTACTGACTTTATCTAAACCGGATCAGATTCTAGACTCTGAAACAAATCTGACAACCATAAAAAATAATATTAAACCTTTAAATTAAATAAAGATTGCATTGGATTCTCTTAAAATATATAAATAAATAAGTAAATCTACAAACGAGGACTGTTGTCGCGCATATCATTGAATATGCAAGCTAACTTTTCCACGATAAGGTAACATTTTAATATCACAATGATTAAGACAGAAAGGGAAAAGACATTAATTATAATATCATAGCCATATCTATTAGTATTGAATTAAGAGAAAAAGTTCAGTAATTATTGGTGCTTTAATTAATGCATAAATGCTGCTGTCTTCCTCATCCTTTCTTGTCTATAATACCGTATCTTATTGATGGACCAGCAGCTTAACTTGTGGATGACATTTTCATCTGATTCAAAACTTCATTTGAGGGCTTGTTTTTAGTAAAATATTATATATATATATTTTAATTATTTTTAATAAAAGTAAAAAATTAATCATCATTATTATCACCGTCCCTACTTCTATTTTTATAATTATTTTTATCATTATAACTATCATGTTTTTAATTACCATTACTTCCATTATTATCTTTGTTACTATCATTATCACTATTACTATTACTATTATCATTATTATTATAATTTTTTTATAATAGTTAAATTTTATTGATGAATGGAGAACCCTAATAAATCCTATGTCAAGAATAACTTATATATGAAAATTAATAGCCATTACAACTATTAACAAACTTGAAATATATCAAATATATGTAAAAACAACTTTTTTAAATGGTGATCTTAAGGATGAGATTTATATGGAATAACTTCAAGAGTTTATTGTCAATGAACAAGAAAAGAAAATATATAAACTTAAATTATTTTATGGTTTGAAACAAACACTTGAATAATTACATGAAAAGTTTGACAATGTTATGTTGTCAAACGAGTTTAAAATTAACGAAGTTGATAAATTTATTCATGTGAAAAACACAAATAAAAGTTATGTCATTATATTTTTTTTTTATATGGATGATATGCTAATTTTAGATAGTAATGATCACATGATCAAGTTTACTAATAAAATATTAACTAAAAAGTTTGACATGAAAGACTTGGATGTTTCAGATGTTATACCAGAAATAAAATTTTTTAAGACATCTAATGAATTAGTAGTGTCCCTATCTCATTACATTGAGAAAATTCTAAAAAATCTTTCTAAATATGATAATAACACTGTCAAAACATTTGTTGTTACCCATTTAAAGGCTCCATATAAACAAAAAAAAATCAAAAAGAAGAAAGAAAAGAGAAAATTCAAAAAAAAAAGAAAAAAATTGGAAGAAAATAGAAAAATATATAAGTGAGAAGAATATACCAGAACATCCAAGAAGTTGATGAAGATTGGTTAAGGAAGATCAAAATATACAAGATTAAAAAACTTAATAGTATATTTTTGACTAATGAAGGCCTTATTAGCAAATAAAATTCAATTTGAGAAGGAAAATTCAAAATTGGATGTTTAAGGACTTAATTGGATTTTTTTAAGATTTATTTGAATTTATAAAAGGCTTAATTGCAAGAAAAAAATAATTTTTGAAGTCAATTTAGACTTCAATTAGAAGAAATTAAAGTTTAGGGGTCAAAATATAATTTTTAAAGTTAATTTGGTCAAATCAGGGGCTTAAATGCATAACTATTGAAGTTTGATGGGCAATAAAGACTTGATTGAAAAAATCATGAACCAAAGATGAAACTGTAAAAGGCAAGTGAATATAAAGACTAACATTGACGAAATCAGGAGTCAAATTGAAAAAATTAAAATTTTATTGATTTATTAAGGGTCAAAAGATACTAATTCAGGATCAAGAAACTAAAATAAAAAAGACAGTTAACTTAGGGGTTGATAATTGAGTTCAATAGAGGTGAAATTGCATGAAATTAAAAGTTTTGAGGTAATTATTAGTATAATTGAAAATAATATGAAGAACAAGGACTCAATTAAAATTTTTTAAATCGCAAGTGAAAACCCCTGAACAACACGCCCTTTAGATTTAATAAAGAGAAGGTGAGTGACATGTTGTTCGTTAGCTTTATTTCAACAGTTTTGATTGATTGAGTATTCAAATAAAAGTTACACATTTTTTTTACCAATTTTCGATGGTATCAGGTGACGATGACGTCATAATTGCTCCGTCAAAATCTAAAAAATAAGCAACTCTTTCATCCCTAATAGTGAAACCACTATGCAAAAACCCGATTTACTTTTCAAGTGCTCACACTTAAAAGCTTTTTAATGAGCTCTTATCAAGGGTTTGGAACTCTTCCCTCAAGATTAAGAGGTTAGAAACATATTCAAAACTTCCTAAAACCCTAGCAAAACCTTATAAAAACCCTCTTAAGATGACAACTGAGTGGGGGAGGAGGGAAAAAAAGGGTAAATATTAACCTGTAACCTAAGTGTAAAGGTCCAAAAACCTAACATTGTTGATTTGTTTTTTTTTTTTTATTTGAGTTCTTCATCTTCTAGTTTTTATTTATGACATTACTGTCTAGGTTATGTTTCATCTTCTTGTTTGAGATTTTTTGCATCTACAAGAGCTTTAGAAAAATTGAAAACTTGTGACATTTCTAATTGTAATGGATGTAAACTGACAAAAATTTTTGCTTTACTTTTTAATCAAAGTATTTTTATTTCTTCTTCACTGTTTGATTTGACTTGTTCTGATATACGGGGACCTTCTCTTATTGTCATAAAAGGAAGGTCTCGATATTATGTCTCTTTTATTGATGATCATACTCGTTATTGTTGGGTTTATTTAATGAAACATTGTTTTGAATTCTTTAAGATATATGCAACTTTTCGATCTTTCATCAAAATTTAACATTTTATTGTGATTAAATGTTTTAGGTGTGATTTGTCTGGGGGATACACCTCTAATAAATTTTGTCAATTGCTTACCTTAGATGGAACCATCCACCAAACTTCATATATGGATACTCTTGAGTAAAATGATATTATTGAAAGAAAACATAGGCATATTATTGAAATTGCTCGTTCTCTTTTGTTATCTGCTTTTGTT
This sequence comes from Populus euphratica, assembly GCF_000495115.2. Lineage (NCBI taxonomy): Eukaryota > Viridiplantae > Streptophyta > Magnoliopsida > Malpighiales > Salicaceae > Populus > Populus euphratica. The sequence continues at coordinate 1,232,332 of NW_011499878.1, read as the reverse complement.
CCTAGTGAGTTTTGGGGAGAAACTGTTCTTACTACGAGAAATTTGATTAATATAATTTCATCTTCTTATAGTTCTGGTCCATCTCCTTTTGAAAAGTGATATGAGTATATTTCTGATTATTCCTTATTTAGAGTCTTTGATTGTACTTGTTTCATTCTTTATCTTTATGTAGAACACAATAAGCTATCCTTTCGATCCACTATTTATGTCCTTTTGGGTTAGATGAAGGTAAAAAGGGTTATCATTGTTTTGATCCAATAACTCAAAAATTTTATGTGTCTCATCATGCTGTCTTCCTTGAGTATATACCTTTCTTTTCTATTTCATCCACTACTCATAGCCTGACTAAATTTGATCTGATTTGTATATATCCCTTTTCTGAGGATTTTGGTAATGATACCTCTCCCCATGTTCGACCAATTTGTACTCCTAACTCTATAAGTACTGGTACTTTACTCTCTGACACACTTGAAGCTTCATTCTCATCTACAACCCTTCAAGCTTCATCTGAGATTGTCAATCCACCTCCATGTCAGTCCATCCGTATTTGTAAGTCCACAAAACTACTAGATTTTGCTTATTCTTGTTATTCTTCATCATTTACTTCCTTTTTAGCTTTTATTCATTGTCTCTTTGAGCCTTCTTTCTATAAAGAGACAATTCTTGATCCGCTTTGGTAGCAAGTTATGAATGAGAAACTTTCTACTTTGCATAAGACAGATACTTGGTATCTGGTTTGTCTACCTCTTAGTAAGAGTGTTGTTGATTCCCATTGGGTGTATAAGATCAAGATTAATTTTGATGGGTCTATTGAGCGATACAAGGTTAGGTTGGTTATAAAAGGATACTCTCAACAATATGGTATAAAATATGAGGAGACATTTATCCTAGTTGTAAAAATAACTACTATTCATACTCTCATTATCGCAGCTTTGATTTATCAGTGATATATTTCTTAGCTTGATGTTAAAAATACCTTTTTGAACAAAGATCTTCAAAAAGAAGTTTATATGGCACTCTCGTCTGGTATTTCACCTGACTTTGGATATGTTTGTTAGCTTAAAAAAACATTATATGGTCTTGAACAAGCACCTTGTGTTTGGTTTGAGAAATTCTCTATTGTGATCTCATCTCTTAGCTTTGTTTCTAGTAGTTATGATTCTGCTATTTTTATTAAGTGCACTAATGCATGTCTTATTATTCTATCTTTATATATTGATGACATGATTATTACTGGTGATGACATTAAAGGTATTTCAGTTTTGAAAATAGAGTTGGCTAAATGATTTTAAATGAAGGATTTAAGTTATTTTTTATATTTCCTGGGTATTGAGGTAGCATACTCATCTAGAGGTTACCTTCTTTCTCAGTCGAAATATATTACAGATATTCTTGAACGGGCTATACTTACTGATAATAAGATTGTAGCTACTGTTAACTCAAGGTACTCTTCTTCTAATGGTTTACATTTGATTGATCTTATTTTATACCGTACTATTGTTGGGTGCTTGGTATATCTCATCATTATTCATCTAGATATTGCACATGTTGTTCATGTTGTTATCAAGTTTGTTACTTCTCCTACTACTGTTCATTAGGCAGCTGTTCTTTGTATTTTGTTATGTCTTCGGGGTACAATTTTTTAAGGTCTTTTACTTTTATCCACCTTTTTCTTAGAGTTATGTATATATTCTGATACTGATCATGATTGTAAGTCTATTAACAGGTTCTGTATCTTTTTAGATGATTCTCTTATTTCTTGAAACAACAAAAAATAATTTATTATTTCTTAATCATCCACCAAAGCAAAATATCGTGCCATAACAACATCATATTGTAACAATTATATATTGTAAAAATTATCAATTTCCATAACAACTCCTTATCCATTGCTACCATATCTACAGTTCAATACTTGATAAGCAAAGAAGGGGCAACACAACACCAGTTGCTGAAGGGGACCAATGGAATAAACCATAGAGAATACAATGCGAAGGGCATCCAAAACTTCTGACTCCAATACATCAAAAGAGTGAAAAGCAATTGCATGAGCTTTAGTAGGAGTTTCAACAGCTCCCATGGCAATGGGAAATATAAGTCATCTGGATCTATTGCTTGCATAAATGAATTTTTTTTTTCAAGGGACGTCTTTAATTCATACCTGGAACCCTATCTATGTTAGTGTCAAGGTTTCTTAGATAGCTTCTATCTGCAGGATCATTGATCTAACTCATGTATCATATACTATTTTATAACTTATGAAGTATTTTAAATTGATATGCATGAATAAATATATTTGCTCTTTTTGTTGACTTTCTAAGCTCACATATTAGGGTCAGTATTGAAAAGAATTTGACAGAGGTCTTAAAATTCAGAGCATCAACTTTTCAAATTGCATAAAAAAATTAATTCCAGCCATAATGAATTCTAATGTAAAAACAAAAGGGTACAAAGAACCTTAAAAATTAACGGAGCTTGCGTGAAAATTATTCGAGGTCAATCTTCATATTAAGCTCCGTCGTTTATTCTTATTATTACACACAGCATGCAAACCTTAAAAAACAAAAAAAACTACTGATCATGGGCTGATTCGTGTTTTATTCATAGAGTCACGATTTCATGATGATGCCCACAATTCCTTTACGCATCTTTGCCCATCACAGCATAGGCCTTAGGCACGAGGCAGAGAGCGTCCCTCATACGCATGACAAGACCTGGTACCAAGCGATCAACGTCTATGTCTTCCCTCTTCATTCCCCCAGGCATTTCCCAATCGAATTTGTAGAGAAGATTAGAAAGTGAGAGCTCCACGGTGGCAATTCCCATAAAAATACCAGGACAAATTCTTCGACCAGCACCAAATGGTATAAGCTCAAAATCATTTCCTTTCAAATCAATAGAACTGCCCAGGAACCTATCAGGAATGAACACATATGGGTTCTCCCAAACTTCTGTGTCCCTTCCAATAGCCCACGCATTCACGTAAACTACGGTCTTGGCTGGTATTTCGTACCCACCTATGTAACACTCCTTGGTTGTTTCTCTTGGGATTAGTAGTGGTGCTGTTGGTTGCAATCTCATGGTCTCTTTAACCACAGCTTTAAGGTAAGGCAATTGTTTAACATCATCTTCGTACACAAAACCTTTATCTCCTATCACCTTTCGAACTTCTTCTTGAGCTTTTCTCATTGCTTCAGGGTTTTTCATTAGAAGGCTCATGG